>NC_047672.1:21022858-21287858 GCF_011762505.2 Arvicanthis niloticus
CGCAGTAGGAAAAAGAACCATTCACATAGATAATAAAAGTAAATCTAAACAATATTAACAAAAGACAGCAAAAGTATGTTCAAGAACAATAGCATCTGTCAAAAGTAATTTCAGAGCATGACGTGGAAGGTCATTTTATCTGTGTGTGGTCACCACTGATGATGTTTGCAAGAAAACTGAGGTATATACTTCTGGGACTCCTGATTGATTGTATCCTCCTTTGTGAATGTTGTTATTTCCTCAGCAGCTGTAGAGCAATGCCAGTACATTACATAATATCTGCTTCACAGGGTCAGTAGAGAAGGTCTGCCATAGAGAGCTATAATTTAGGAGTAGGAAAAGACATCATAAAGTGTGTATCCATGGTGGTGGAAGCTCCATTATCCACTAAAAAGACATCATCACCTTGTGTACCCTTGGTGGCTTGAATTTTCTATGTAGGCAAGTCTGCCTGGAACTTACAGAGACCCAACTCTGCCTGTGTGTTCTAGGTCTACAGGAGGGGACAGAACACATGAATAAGGAAGGTGGTCTTAAGAGTCAAGAGTTGCAAATCAATTTTTATTCATAAATAAATGAAACTTTAAAAGACATGCTTAAAAAAGAACAGTTAATATAAAGAATTAAAAGCAAAAACCAAAAATGAAAAATGATAACAAGAACATATAACTTCCCTATGCCATAATAAAAATGCAAACAATAAAAAACAAAACTTGAAGCAAACCCTAAAGAAAACATTGTTGAGCAGCTTTCTCTCACTGGACATTAGCAGCACAGACTACAGCTGTTTCTCCTCTTGGACAGTTGGTGGCAACAGTCACCTCAGTTCTCTCTCAACTGGTCTTGAAAGGACAGGAAAGGGAATCAGAGCCCAAATCAGCCAGGCTGGCTCACTGGCTGAGACTCAGGGCTTACTCACACTGATGAAGGAACTATGTGGAAGAAGATGTATCCAAGAAATTCTCTGTCTGTTGAGGATGGAGCTTAGCAGCTTTTTAAAAATAGTTATTTTTTAACAAACAAAATTAATTTTCAAATAAGCTGACACTATCTGGAAATGCCTGTGTTCCCTGCAAGCCCCCCCATTTGTCCAGCACTTCATCTTCCCAGGACCTGAGCCTGATTCAGAGTCAGATGTGTGCAAGAGGGAGCGTCTCTGAGAACCTTTACAGAATGTCCAGCAGGAAAGGAAAGGCAGCTGACTCTTGCTTAAAATATGATGCACAGGGCCCGGCCAGCAGTTCAGATGGGTGTCTCCTTTCAGTCTTTGCTGGGCTAGGGCTTTGCCTGCTCCTTGGCTGCTCTCACCTCCAGGATATCCTCACTGGGGAAGGGGGGCTGTGCCCTCCTGCCTCTCAGGCTCCTCCTCCTCCTCTAGCTGCTGCTCAGACATAGCTCCCTGCATCTGGAGCAGCCGGAGCTGCACTCGAAGCCCAATGATGGCCTCCCGTTCCTCATGAACTGCTTGGTTAAAGTGATCGTTCTTGATTACTAACTCTTCATTCTCCCTCTGTAGGTCTTCCAGAATGATCTGTAGCTCCTCCTCATCCTTGCTGTCGCTCTCGGTGTCAGAGGAGTACTCCTCCGTCTCACTTTGTCCATGCTGCTGGCAGCTCTGGATCTCTGAAATCTCAGCTCTGAGGCTGTTGATCTTTTCTTTCTCCGAGGCAATCTGATTATGTAGAGACTGATTCATGGCCAGGAGCTCCTCCTGCTCAGTCAGGACCTCATTCTCCTGCTCAGTCAGGATCTCAAGCTCCTGCTGCTCAGTCAGGACCTCATTCTCCTGCTCAGTCAGGATCTCAAGCTCCTCCTGCTCAGTCAGGACCTCATTCTCCTGCTCAGTCAGGATCTCAAGCTCCTCCTGCTCAGTCAGGATCTCATTCTCCTGCTCAGTCAGGATCTCATTCTCCTGGGAAGGTGGCAACTCGTCCTGCAGGGGGTGCTCTTTCTGGGATGTGGCCAATTTCAGCCCTCTTGCAGTTTCTGAGACCTGGGAGAGGAAGGCAGTTATTAAGACACAGGCTTGGTGGGCACCTGCATGTCAGCTCTCAGGCTGCTGCCTCCCACCACCACAACAAGACAGTCAACATTGATCTTTTAACTGAAACCATTGCTGCTAAATCTGCAGGCAGGGCAAAATATCCAGCAACACTCACAAAAACATGGGCTAAGAAGCTGCCTCTCAGACTTCTATCAGTGCAAACCAAGAACAGGGCAGTGGAAAAGACCTCATTGGGTTAAAGGAAGAAAGGAGAAGGCCATATGCCACCCATGTCAAGAACAATGAGAACCACTCATTTGACATTTGCACTGGGCTATAATCCCTCCAAGGTGCTTGGACCTGGGATATCACATGAACCTCTGCATGACCCTGTCTCAGGACCCAGAACTCACTCAAAGCTCTGCACAGCAACCCTCCTATCATGACAAAATGCAGGAATGTGACAGGTTATTTATCAGTTAAACTTATTGGACTGCAGCTTCAAGCAGAGCAACAAGGTACACTTGCCCATAATTCAGTGTCTCACAAAAGACTAACATCCCGGACTACTTGAGAATAGACAGAGCAATGAATAACTACATTGCATGAGGTGGGTGGCTAGTAGGGAGTATGGATTAGAAAGGTGCTGGGCTAAAGCAAAGATGGATCCAATGTGCAAATGTCATCAGACAGTATTAGTCAAACTCAGATGCTTGTCCATACCTGATGGTGTTGGGTCTGGAGGTTGCTGGTCTTCTCCTGTTCCTCTTTATCATTTGGGTTGAAGTCAAGCAAATATTTTTGGACTACACGAAAGTCAATGTACACGGCCTGGTTCAGTGTGTCCAAATGCTGCTGTACAAGATTCTTCTCAGTCACTATCCGGTTCTGCAGGTTGCTGGAAACAACATCTGCATAGTAAGATCCTGCAGCCTCGTACTTCCTCCCATTACTACCTTCAAGTGCCATTAACTCCACCAGGACCCAGGTTCCAATGAAGATCTAACACAATATACCTCCTGTATCCATCACAGCTACACAAACAGCAAACAGCCAATTCAGGGAAGAAAAAAAAAAAAAGATTGCTGCAGCCCAAATAACAATAAGGCCCATGTCTCTCAAAAAAGGAAGAGGGATCTCCATCTATCCATGACAGCCCAATGCATTTAGGCAACATCAATTTGTAGCTGGGAAATACCATCAACATAGGTCAGTAGAACCAAGGAAAAGGCATACTAGCTATGTTTTCCATCCCACTCAGCTCTATAACACCCTGCCTTAGGCCCAGAGGCAGAAGACTGCATAATAAACCTCTCAAGATCTGAACCACTGTTCTATGGAGAGGCTCCTGAGGGTGCCTGACCAATGATGGCAGGTGTGACAGTTTCTTTCAGACTTATGAAGATGTAGTCTGAAAGGCCCAAGGCACACTCATGGCTAAAAAGCAGAAGGGAGAGACACAGACCTTCAGACTCTCTAGTCCAGAGTCAAAGGAATGCAGAAATGGCCATTCCACAAATGCAGGTCTCCCTGTCCAGTACTTACCTATAGAAGTTAATCTCTTTCTTGAGCTGCTGTTGGGTTTCATGGGCCTTTAAAGTGTCCATCTCTAAGTTGTGCAGAAAAGACATGACCTTCTCTTTGTACTTCAGTACTTCATACTGTGGATTTAGCCTGGGGAAGGACCTGGCCCAGGAAGATTGGATTCCATTAACATGGGCTTTCAGGAACACATGAACTCAGCCTGGATTCTGTACTATCCCAGCCTGGGAAGACCACATTCTTGATTCTATGTACTGGCACATGCTTCACCTTTGGAAACTTTTTATCCTGGCCCCAGCACAGCAAATGTTAGGATTCAAGATGGAGGGTGCCCTATGTTCACTCTGTAGGGTTGGAGGGCAGTCTAGAGAGGTATGTTCTCAAGAGCCTAGGCCACAAGTATTTGTCCAGTCTGTTTTCATAAAAGGGATTCTACATCTTGGATGATTACAGTGTAGAGACAGACATTACACATAATTCTTGAGATGAGACCAGACATCTCCACAGCTTTATAATCTGCCCAAGGAATACAAATGTATGGACAATTGTGAGGACCTAGGCAAAGAGCAGTGCAATGTATGGTGGGGCCTCCCAAACCTTGGCACTCACATCACCCTGAAACTGTTGTACAGGTAAACCCCCAGGCCAAATCACAGAACCCTGGATTCCAAAGTGTGGAGGGAAATGGAAACGTACAAAAAGCATGCAGGTGTATGTGCATGTGCACACACATACCTGGTTTCGTAAAATTCGAAAAACCCACAAGAATGAGAAAAGGGAACAGAGTCAGAGGATGAGAAAGAGGAACAGAGATAGCAAAAGAGAGAGCACAATGAGATGCAGAAGAAATGCATGCAACATTGCTGTCTCAGAGTATAAGGCACACAGACATAAAGGAACAGTCGTGAGGCTCAGGCCTTCTACTCAAGCACTGAGATGAACAATGTAGGACCAGGGCCCTCCAGCTGCTGACAGGAGCATCCAGCACTCAGTCACCTGACATCCAAGCACAAAGACTCACCATAAACAGCACCTAGAACCTCACAAAGCCACAGCTTGTTAAGGGCTTTCCAAATATATGCTGGGAACGCATTCTCCACTACCTCCATCCCTGACTTCTTTCCTCAGACCACAATTCAACTTTTCATTGGAGGAAGCAGAAGAGTGCATTTCTCAACTCTCTCCTGACCAAGCTTCAGGTTCTGTCTTTCCTCTAAGAAGTATTTAGGGACATGAGGTAGGGCACAGGGATGTTCTGGAGATACAGCTTCCTAGAACCTACCACCCTAAATGGATGAGAGTGACAGTACAGATTCCATACTGACACCACAGGTTTTGGAGCAATGCACACCTTTTTTTAATGGATGCCTCCTCTGTGAGAAGGATCAGTTGGTCTCTCTCTTCCTTTCTCTTCTGGGTAATGAGCTGCAGCCCTTCTGTCAGCCTCTCCTCCTCCCTCTTGGCCAGCTTCTTCATGAGGACACTTGCAGGGGATGATGTCCTTCTACCAACCCCTGCAGGTAGAGGAAACCCAATGAACTTGCATAGTGAGAATGCATAGAGCATATACAGAACACCTGTTGGGAGCAGACTTTTAGCCGAAAGGGACTATCAACCTTGCAGCCACCTCAAACCATATTACCCTGATAGGAGACTTGTATTTCAACAGCCTACAACAGCTGAGCACATTCTGGCAAACATCTAGTTTTGCCCACATATCTTGATTTGCTGTTTAGTGACCCCAGCTGCATGGTGCACATGGTAAAGCTTGTTCAGAAGTGTACCACTGCTTGTGCTTATAAATACCCAGGATTTCATTGCAATAGGAGGAGACAAGAAGAGGGAGGCAAGAAACAGGAGACACTAAGAAGACAATGAGGAGACAATAAGAGGGAGGCAATAGAGGAGACAATGAGAAGGAGACAATAAGAGGAGATGATGAGAGGGAGGCAATATAGGAGACAAGAGACAGTAAATGAGACTTGGCCACACCCACAGTCTTGTCTCCATCCTTCCCATCTCTTGCCCCTTCATCTCTACTCTCTCTCTCTCTTGACCAGAGCACTTAGCCCTGAGTGTTGGGCAGTGTGGGCCACAACATAGTGGCCCAGAGCTAGAAGTAGTATATGGTTACCAACAACTTCCCTGAGGCCAAAACACAAGGAAAACATGTCTGGAGCTGAAGAACACAACAAAGAATTTGGCTCAGGCTTGAGGTGCCACCTCAGTGAATTGCAGCTCTCCCATCACTCAACAGAGACCAGGAGATGTGAGCAGCCAGGTGTTTCCTCGGTCTCTATACACGTTTATAATGACCGGAGAGATGGCTTCTTCAGGATTATTATCAACTGTACAAAGTTCAACTTGGCTTTAGAGACCTCAGTCCTGTGGTTTCACAAGGCAGATGGTAAATTCAGTATCCACAGGTCCTTGAGTGCATAGAGTGTTCAGATCTCCTACCCTGTTACTCTAGGTCCAGGACATGGGATTAAAATGTCATACAGGGAAGGACATGATCAACACACTGATCAATTCTTCCTACGGAAACACCAACCCCCTAGAAGGGGCAACAGGATCCAGTCTCTGTCTGGGTGTATCAAGCCTGACAGGTGTTTGGTTACAGTAGAGCAATGCTTACTGCCCAGGACCAGTGATTAAGAAAGCTAAGGTGACTACTTTCAGAAAGAGGAGGTCAGAGGAGTTCTGAGAACATAAGGTTATGGCCAGGAGCACAAAACTCTCTCTGGTGCTACTGTCACATTGCCACTGAAGCTATAAGAAGCCATGGGAGTGAAGTGCAGTGATATCCTGCCCTAAATTGGCATAGGTTAGACCCTCTGTGACTCCTGATGATATAACTCTGTCCCCATGAAACACCCATAATACCCAGTAAAAGTAAAGACTTGGAGTGCACAGAATAACAGCTTTGGACTGGCCATCTCTTGCCTTAGGGATGGAGAAAGTAATGTTCTGAAATCATTCATGTTCAAGAACTGTGATAATCATGGAAATCCTTTTGCTTCCTAGAGACTCCAGTTCCTGTGCCCCATTGCTCAAAAGGCCAGCTCAAGACCAGCCCTGCCCAGATTCTCAACCTCCACTGCCCAGGACTTACTCCACATTCGCCAAGGCCACCTCCTTCGTCCTTCATTACTCTCAGCTGAGAGGCCAGCCTCCTCCTTCTTTTCCCTCCTCTCTGTCATGTCCACCTCTCCTCTCCGAAAAAATCTCCTCACTCGAGAAAACATGTTTCTACAGTATCCTGCAGATATTGAATGAGACCTGTTGCTGCACTTGTAGTCGCTACAACAATGATGACATCACAGGGGATGCCAAGGACTCTCTAGGAGACAATAGAATGTCCAAGAAGGAACTGATGATGTCATGGGGTACAGCCTTTGGCTCCCTGCTAATGTTCTCCCTGTACTGACAGGAAGCTGAGGTACCCTTTCCTGGAGACTCTCCTGGGACATAGCCATCAAGCACCTCATTCTTACAACTCCAGGATTTGCTCAAGGCTTGATTGGAAACACCAAAGTAATTCCTATGTGTGCAACTGAGTGTTTCCTTTCCAAGCCTTGCCCAGATACTCCTTGTCTCATTCCTACCTCCAGTTGTCCTTATTCTGCAATAGGAACCACTAAAGACTGCTGAGAAATCATGCCAGGATGAATGTGGAGGGGGACAGATGTCCTGCCTCATCATTTACAGTTGTTTGAAAGCACATCTAGGAAGAGCCTGCAGGGCAGGTTGCAATGTGGTTGTGTGATAGCCATGTGCTTAGCATTTGAAAGTTGCCCCCCAGATGCCCTGGGAGACATATTTGCATCCATCATGGTGCTGGCAACAGTGTGGAGATTTCTTGACACAGGAAAGTGAAATAGTTGAGCCACCAATAAAAAAGGCTCTGGGCTGAGTGTGGGGTGCTCCTATCTGCACCAAGAACACCAAAGAAGGATTGCTTACAGGGCTCTGTGAGACACACCTTTTTGAGTTTCTGCCCCATGCTTTGTCTCCATATTTGCCCCCATGAGTATTTTGTTACAATTTGTAAGAAGGACTGAAGCACTCACATTTTGGTCTTCGTTGTTCATGAGCGTCATGTGGTCTGTGAATTGTATCTAGGATATTATGAGCTTTTGAGCCAAAATCCACTTATCAGTGAGTGCATACAATGTGTGTTCTTTTGTGATTGGGTTCCCTCACTCATCATGATAGTTTCTAGTTCCATCCATTTACCTAAGAATTTCTCAAATTCATTTTTTTTTATAGCTTGGTAATATTCCATTGTGTAAATGTACCACATTTTCTGTGTCCATTCCTCTGTTGAAGGACACCTGGGTTCTTTGCAGCTCCTGCCTATTATAAATAAGGCTGCTATAAACATAGTGGAGCATGTGTCCTTGTTATATATTGGAGCATCTTCTGGGTATAAGCCCAGGAGTGTTATAGCTTAGTCCTTAGGTAATGCTATGTCCAATTTTCTGAGGAACCACCAGACTGATTTCCAGAGTGGCTGTACCAACTTGCAATCCCACCAACAATGGAGGAGTGTTCCTTTTTCTCCACATACTCACCAGCATCTACTATCACCTGAGTTTGTGATTTCTCACTGGTGTGAGTTTTTGACATTCTCACTGGTGTGAGTTGGAATCTCAGGGTTGTTTTGATTTGCATTTCCTTGATGACTAGGGATATTGAACATTTCTTTAGGTGTTTCTCAGATATTCGAGTTCCCTCACTTGAGAATTCTTTGTTTAGCTCTGTATCCCCTTTTTACTTAGGGTTATTTGGTTGTCTGGAGTCTAATTTCCTGAGTTCTTTGTATATATTGAATATAAACCCTCTATCAGATGTAGGATTGGTAAAGATCTTCTCCCAATCTGTTGGTTGCCACTCTGTGCTATTGACAGTGACCTTTGCCTTACAGAAGCTTTGAAATTTTATGAGGTCCCATTTGTCAATTCTTGACCTTAGAGCATAAGCCATTGGTGTTCTGTTCAGGAACTTTCCCCCTGTGCCTAGGTATTCAAGGGTCTTCCCCACTTTCTCTTCTATTAGTTTCAGTGTATCTGGTTTTATGTGAAGGTCCTTTATCCACTTGGACTTGAACTTTGTACAAGGAGATAAAAATGGATCCATTTGCATTCTTCTACATGCTGACCTCCAGTTGAACCAGCACCATTTGTTGAAAATGCTGTTCTTTTTCCACTGGACAGTTTTAGCTCCTTTGTCAAAGATCAAGTGACCATAGGTGTGTGGGTTCATTTCTGGATCTTCAATTCTGTTCCATTGATCTTCCTGCCTGTCTCTGTACCAATGCCATGTAATTTTTTAAATCAGTATTGCTCTGTAGTACAGCTTGAGGACAGGGATGGGGATTCTCCCAGAAGTTCTTTTATTTTTGAGAATAGTTCTCCCCATCCTGGGTTTTATCTGTTATCCAAATGAACTTGCAAATTGCTCTTTCTATCTCAATGATGGATTGATTTGAAATTTTGATGGGGATTGCATTTAATCTGTAGATTGCTTTTGGCAAGATGGCCATTTTTACTATATTAATCCTGCCAATCCAGGAGCATGGGAGATCTGTCCATCTTCTGAGATCTTCTTGGATTTCTTTCTTCAGAGACTTGAAGTTCTTGTCATACACATCTTTCGCTTGCTTGGCTGGATTCACACCAAGATATTTTATAATATTTGTGACTATTGTGAAGGATGTCATTTCCCTAATTTCTTTCTTATCCTGTTTATCTTTCAAGTAAAGGAAGGCTATTGATTTTTTTGAGTTGATTTCATAACCAGCTTCTTTGCTGAAGTTTTTTTTTTTTTTTAATCTTGGTTAGGAATTCTCTAGTGGAAGTTTTGGGATCACTTAAGTATACTATCATATCATCTGCGAATAGTGATATTTTGACTTCTTCCTTTCCTATTAGATTACCTTTGACTTCCCTTTGTTGTCTAATTGCTCTGGCTAGGACTTCCAGTACTATATTGAGTAGGTAGAGAAAGAGTGGGCAGCCTTGTCTAGTGCCTGATTTTAGTGGGATTGCTTCAAGTTTCTGAACATTTACTTTGATGTTGCCTACTGGCTTGCTGTATATTGCTTTTACTATGTTTAGGTATGGGCCTTCAATTCCTAATCTTTCTAAGACTTTTACCGTGAAGGGATGTTGAATTTTGTCAAATGCTTTCTCAGCATCTAGTGATATGATCGTGTGTTTTTTTTCTTTGAGTTTGTTAAGACAGTGGATTACATTGGTTGATTTCTCTATATTGAACCATCCCTGCATTCCTGGAATAAAGCCTACTTGACCATGGTGAATGATTGTTTGGATGTGTTCTTGCATTTGGTTTGCAAGAATTTTATGGATTATTTTTGCATCGATATTCATAAGGGAGATTAGTCTAAAGTTTTGTTTCTTTATTGGGTCTTTGTGAGGTTTAGGTATGTGCGTGATCATGGCTTCATAAAACAACTTGGGTAGTGTTCCTTCTTTTTCTATTTTGTGGAATAGTTTGAAGAGAATTGGTATTAGATGTTCCTTGAAGGTCTGACAGAATTCTGCACTAAAACCATTAATTTGGTGGGGAGACTTTTAATGGCTGCTACTATTTCTTTAGGGGTTATGGGACCTTTTAGATGGCTTATCTGCTCCTGATTTAACTTTGTTACCTGGTATCTGTCTAAAAAGTTGTCCTTTTTCCCCCCAGATTTTCCAGTTTTGTGTAGTAGAGGCTTTTGTAGTCGGATCTGATGATTTTTTGAATTTCCTCAGTTTCTGTTGTTATGTCTACCTTTTCAGTTCTGATTTTATTAATGTGGATACTGTCTCTGTGCCCTCTGGAGAGTCTGGTTAAGGAATTATGTATCTTTTGATTTTCTCAAAGAACCAGCTTCTAGTTTTGTTGATATTTTGAATAGGTTTTTTTGTTGCTACTTGGTTGATTTCAGCCCTGAGTCTATTTCCTGCTGTCTACTCCTCTTGGGTGTATTTGCCTCTATTTGTTCTAGAGCTTTCAGTTGTGCTGTCAAGTTGTTAGTGTATGTGCTCTCCAGTTTCTTTTTGTAGGCACTTAGAGCTGTGACTTTTCCTTTTAGAACTGATTTCAAGCAGTCCCACAAGTTTTGGTATGATGTGTCCTCATTTTCATTAAATTCTAAAAAGTAGTTGATCTCTCTCTCTCTCTCTCTCTCTCTCTCTCTCTCTCTCTCTCTCTCTGTGTGTGTGTGTGTGTGTGTGTCTCTGTCTCTGTCTCTGTCTCTCTCTCTCTCTGTCTCTCTCTCTCTCTCTGTCTCTCTCTCTCTCTCTCTCTCTCTCTCTCTCTCTCTCTCTCTCTCTCTCTTCCATTCTTTCTTCATTGACCAAGTCATCATTGAGTAGAACATTGTTCAGTTTTCACATGTATGTGAGCTTCCCATTGTTTTTGTATTATTGAAGACCAGTCTTAGTCCATGGTGATCTGATAGGATGCAAGGGATTATTTCAATCATTTGTATTTTTTGACGCCTGTTTTGTGACCAATTATATGCTCTGTTTTGGAGAAGGTACCATCAGGTGCTAAGAAGAAGGTATATATTTTTGTTTTAGCATGAAATGTTCTGTAGATATCTGTTAAATCCATTTGGTTCATAACTTCTGTTAATGTCATTGTGTCTCTGCTTAGTTTCTGTTTCCATGATCTTTCCATTGTGAAGAGTGGGGTGTTGAAATTCCCCACTATTATTGTGTGACGTGCAATGTGTGCTTTGAGCCTTAGTAAAGTTTCTTTTATGTATGTGGGTCCCTAGCATTTGGAGCATAGATGTTCAGAATTGCAAGTTCCTCTTGGAAGATTTTTCCTTTGATAAATATGAAGTGTCCTTCCTTACCTTTTTAGATTACTTTTGGTTGAAAAACAATTTTATTTGATATTAGAATGGCTACTCCAGCTTGTTTCTTGGCACCATTTGCTTGGAAAATTGTTTTCCATCCTTTTACTCTGAGGTAGTGTCTGTCTTTGTCACTGAGGTGCGTTTCCTGTATGCAGCAAAATTCTGGGTCCTGTTTCTGTATCCAGTCTGATAGTCTAAGTCTTTTTATTGGAGAATTGAGTCCATTGATGTTAAGAGATATTAAGGAAAATGATTGTTGCTTCCTGTTATTTATGTGATTAGAGGTGGAATTATGTTTGTGTAGCTATCTTCTTTTGGGGTGGCTGTAAGATTCCTTTCCTGCTTTTTCTAGGTTGTAGTTTCCCTCCTTGTGTTGGAGTTTTCCATCAATTATCTTTTGAAGTGCTGGATTTGTTGGCAGATATTGTGTAAATTTGGTTTTGTCATATATGGAATATCTTGGTTTTTCCATTTATGGTAATTTAGGGTTTTGCTGGGTATAGTAGTCTGGGCTCCATTTGTTTTCTTTTAGGGTCTGTATGATATCTGTCCAGGACCTTCTGGCTTTTATAGTCTTTGTTGAGAAGTCTGGTGTAATTCTTATAGGTCTGCCTTTATATCTTACTTTACCTTTTTCCCTTACTGCTTTTAGTATTTTTTCTTTGTTTTGTGCAATGGATGTTTTGATTATTATGTGACAGGAGGAATTTCTTTTGTGGTCTAGTCTATTTGGGATTCTGGAGGCTTCTTGTATGTCTATGGACATCTCTTTCTTTAGTTTAGGCACGTTTTCCTCTATAATTTTGTTGAAGATGTTTACTGGCCCTTTCACTCTCATCTATACCTATTATCCTTAGGTTTAGTCTTCTAATTGTGTCCTGAATTTCCTGGATGTTTTGGGTTAAGAGCTTTTTGCATTTTGCATTTACTTTGACAGTTTTGTCAATGTTTATTTTTACGTTATCTTCTGCACATGAAATTCTCTCTTCTCCCCCTTGTATTCTGTTGGTAATGCTTGTGTCTATGACTCCTGATTTCTTTCCTAGGTTTTCTATCTCCAGGGTAGTCTCCCTTTGAGATTTCTTTATTGTTTCTGCTTGCATTTTTAGATCCTGGATGGTTTTGTTTAATTTCTTCACCTGTTTGGTTGTGTTTTGTTGCAGTTCTTTAAGGGAATTTTGTGTTTCCTCTTTAAGGGCTTCTACCTGTTTAGCTGTGTTCTCCTGTACTTCTTTAAGTGAGTTATTTATGTCCTTCTTAAAGTCCTCTATTCTCCTCATGAGAAATGAATTTAATTCTGAATCCTGTTTTTCTGGTGTGATGGGGTATCCTGGGCTTGCTATGATGGGAAAACTGAGTTCTGATGATGCCAAGTAACTTTGGTTTCTGTTACTCATGTTCTTGTGCTTGCCTTTTACCATCCAGTTAACTCTATTGCTACCTGCACTCACTGTCTCTGACTGCAGTCTGTCTTGCCAGTTACCTTGTTTGTGTCAGAACTCCTCAGAGTCCAGATGTCTCTGTGATCCTATGATCCTGAGTTCCTGAGTGGAAGAACTGCTAGGACTCAGGCCTCCTCTGGGATCCTTATTCATTTATTCATTTATTTATTTACATTACAGATGCCATCCCCTTTCCCCTTTTCCCCTCCCTAGAAAACCCCTATCCCATGCCCCCTTTTCCTTTTTGCTTTTATACATTTTTTAAATGTTAATCAAACACTTTCTAAGTTTGGTAATGCTCAATCAGAAGTGTAACCCAGTACCCAACCAAGATATATCAACTATCTTTGACTGGTGGAGACACGTGAACATCTGCCTCCATGACGCCCTTCTTTCTCTCTCTTTCTCTCTCTCTCATTGCCTAGTTTCTCCTCTCCTTCATCTTCTCCTCTCCTTACTCCATCTCTTCCTCTCGGTACTCCTTCCCCCTTAGCTCCTCCTACATATCACCTTCCTGTTAAAATAAAACTTTTCTCTCAAAATACAATTAGAGCGTAAATATTACTAATTGTACCAGTGAGGTACAAATAGTCCTAATACCCAGTCCATTATTTGGTTGACTAACCAGAACCTCTGTCATCTCTCCTAACTAAAACACTTAGTTCTGGACCTGGCTTTTTCCTTGGCTTTACAATGAATGTCAGCTGAAAACCATCCATGCAGATCTTTTTTCTCAAAGTAAATAGCCAGGATTGGCTATGAGACTATAGGTCTTCAACCCCATATGAAGTCAAGAATGACTGAATTAACTGAAATTATGGGAAGCATTAAGCATAGCTTATAAAACTTAGCCAATTTATAGAGACCGATGAACACCTTGAAAGCCCCTATCCTACCGAATGTTGGAGCATCAAATCTTCAGCCTTCTGGCCCAGGATCACCTGACAGACCTTAGTGATGCAGGATTATTAAGAGATGATTGCTCTGTCTAGGCAAATATAATCAGTCGATGATTCTGCAAGTGTGTCCTTTTCTGGACAGTAATTTGTCTGAAGATGAAGAGAGGCAATTCTTGCCTAGTGGCTGTCAACGCACAACTGGAGTAAGTCCAAGGATGGTCAATTTCTTCTTAGAATCCACGACAGGAAGCTATCAGGAGCAGACAGGTCTCTAATCAAAATGAACATTAATATAAAATATTTGTAATGTCAGTTCTATGGACTTATGACGTTTTGCAAACCAGCTATCTATGTAAGGTAACCTGGACTGTTGTCTGCTCACTCCTCTCCGCTATTTCTAAATAAAATATGGAAACCATGCTAACAATAAACTCAAAGCTATGAATTTGCTATAGTCCCTTAACTCATAGGCTACCCATCCCAAATCATTTTAAAAAGTTAAAGAAGGACTGGGTGTAAACCTTGTATTCCTAAATGTGTTATATAGGCACAATGCCCATGAGAGTATAAATATTCATCTCACTTTTATATCAATAAGAAGCTCATACCAATGAAAACCTTAAATTTGAAAACAAAGTAAATTTTGTACCATTTAAGAAATTATAACTTCATCTTGATATTAATTATACAGATTTCTACCAATAGGTTATGGCTATGCAATAAGTCCTAGCTAATCCTCCCTGTTCCAACAAAACAACTACTTTTCCCTAGAGAGGCAGGCCAATATTAACCACCATATTCCCCAAGCCCAGGGAATAGGGGCACTGACTCTTCTTTAACTGCTTCAAGCTGATTACAGGCGTTGAGATATTAGAAGAGGGGTGGGGGGAAGAGTAAATTGATAAAGCCTCTGACACTGAGTCTTCACTGCATCCAGATGGAATTCCAGGACATCAGAGGTTTGGGATGGTCTGCTCAGTATACTTGATGAGTAGATACACCAAGGCTGTGTATTGTGCAATATACAATTCTCAGAACAAGTTTTAGTATCAAGAAAAAAAATTTTTTCTTCTTCCTAGAGGGCTGTAATATTTTTAAAGATGTTGGTTCTAACACTTCTCTTTTTTTCCTTTTTAAAATTGGTTTTAATATTTATATTTCAAATTTTATCCCCTTATACCATTTCCCCCACCACAGAGGAACCCCTTATCCATCCGCCCTCCTTGTGCTTCTATGAGGGTGTGATTTTCCAGTTTCTATGATGCTGTTTCCATTAACATAAACTGCCTCCTAAATTTCTAAATCCTTCCCTTTGTGTTGTTAAATCTCTTATTTTTCTTTTTTTCTTTCTTTCTTTCCTCTTTTTCTCCCTTTTTTCCTTTTTTTATCTCTCTTTTTTTAAAAAATTGGGTATTATAATTACCTTTCAGATTTTATCCCCTTACCCCACTTCCTCCCACCATCCAGAAACCTCCTATCCCATCCCCCCTCCTCATGCTTCTATGAGGCAGTGCCCGCACCTACCCCCCAGTACCCTCTACCCACCCTCACATTCCCCCACACACACTCTGTGTTTGTTGTTTGTGGGACCAAGAAACTTCTCTCCCACCTATGCTCGACAAGGCCATCCTCCCCTACATATACCACTGGAGTCATGGTCCCTCCCTATGTGCTCCCAGGCTGGTGGTTTACACCCTGGGGGGCTCTGGTTGTTTGGTATTGTTGCTTTCCTCTTGGGGGTCACAAACCCTTTCTGCTCTTTCAGTCTTCTCTCTAAGTTCTCCATTGGGAAAAACTTGATCATATCAGCGGTTAGCTGTGAGCATTGTCCTCTGAATGTGTTAGTCTTTGGCAGACCTCTAAGTAGAGAGCTATATCATATTCTTGATGGCATGCACTTCCAGCCATCCACATCAGTGTCTAGCTTAGGTGACTGTACATGGGATGGAGACCCAGGTGGAATGGTCTCCTGATGGCCCCTCCTTCAGTTTCTGTCTCATGTTTTGTTTCTATATTTGCTCCCTTGAATATTTATGTTACTCGTTTTAAGCAGAACTGAGGCATCCCCTCTTGGTCTTCCTTCTTCATGAGTTTGATGAGGTCTGCAGGTTGAGTCTCTGCTATTCCAAGCTTTTGGGCTAACATCTGCTTAACAGTGAATAAATATCATGTGTGTTCTTTTGTGATTGGGTTAACTCACTCAGGATGATAATTTCTAGATCCACCCATTTACCTAAAAATTTCTCCAATACATTATTTTTAATAGCTGAGTAAATACTCCATTGTGTAGATGTACCACATTTTGTATCCATTCCTCTGTTGAGGGACATCTTGGTTCTTTCCAGCTTCTGGCTATTATAAATAAGGCTGCTATGAACATAGTGGAGCATATGTCCTTATTATATGTTGGAGCATCTTCTGGATATATGCCCAGGAGTGGTATAGCTGGATCCTCAGGTAATGCTATGTCCAGTTTTCTGAGGAACCGCCAGACTGATTTGCAGAGTGGTTGGACCAGCTTGCAATCCCACCAACAATAAAGGAGTGTTCCTCTTTCTCCACATCCTCACCAGCATCTAATATCACCTGAGTTTTTGATCTTAGCCATTCTGACTGCTGTGAGGTGGTATCTCAGGGTTGTTTTGATTTGCATTTCCCTGATGACTAAGGATGTTGAGCATTTCTTAAGGTGTTTCTCATCTATTCGAGTTTCCTATTTTGAGAATTCTCTGTTTAGCTCTGTACCCCATTTTTAATAGGATTATATGGTTGTCTAGAGTATGATTTCTTGAGTTCTTTGTATATATTGGATATTAGCCCTCTATTGGATGTAGGATTGGTTAAGATCTTTTCCCAATCTGTTGGTTGACATTTTGTCTTATTGACAATGTCCTTTGCCTTACAGAAGCTTTGCAATTTTATGAGGTCCCATTTGTCAATTCTTGACCTTAGAGCATAAACTATTGGTGTTCTGTTCAGGAACATTTCCCCTGTGCCTAGGTATTCGAGGGTCTTTCCCACCTTCTCTTCTATTAGTTTCAGTGTATCTGTTTTTAAGTTAAGGTCTTTTATCCACTTGAATTTGAGCTTTCTACAAGGAGATATGAATGGATTGATTTGTATCCTTCTACATGTTGACCTCCAGTTGAACCCACACCATTTGCTGAAAATGCTGTCCGTTTTCCACTGGATGGTTTTAGCTCCTTTGTCAAAGATCAAGTGACCATAGGTATGTGGGCTCATTTCTGGATCTTCAATTCTATTCCATTGATCTTCCTGCCTGTCTCTGTACCAATACCATTCCGTTTTTATTACTATTGCCCTGTAGTATAGTTTGCGGTCAGGGACAGTGATTCCCCCAGAAGTTCTTTTGTTGTTGAGAATAGTTCTCCCTATCCTGGGATTTTTGTTGCTCCAAATAAATTTGCAAGTTGCTCTTTCTATCTTTATGAAGAATTGATTTGGAATGTTGATGGGGATTGCATTGAATCTATAGTTTGCTTTTGGCAAGATGGCCATTTTTTACTAAATTAACCCTGCCAATGCAGGAGCATGGGAGATTTTTCCATCTTCTGAGATCTTCTTCTATTTCTTTCTTCAGAGACTTGAAGTTCTTGTCATACAGGTCTTTCACTTGCTTGGTTAGATTCACTCCAAGATATTTTATATTTTTTGTAACTATTGTTAAAGGTGTCATTTCCCTAATTTCATTCTCAGCCTTTTTATCTTTTGAGTATAGGAAGGCTACTGATTTGTTTGAGTTGATTTTTATAACCAGCCACTTTACTGAAATTGTTTATCAGGTTTAGGAGTTCTCTGGTGGAAGTTTCAGGGTCACTAAAGTATACTATCGTATCATCTGCAAATAGTGAAATTTTGACTTCTTCCTTTCCTATTTGTATCCCTTTGACTTCCTTTTGTTGTCTAATTGCTCTAGCTAGGACTTCCAGTACTATATTGAATAGGTAGGGTGGGAGTGGGCAGCCTTGTCTAGTTGCTGATCTTAGTGGGATTGCTTCAAGTTTCTGAACATTTAGTTTGATGTTGCCTACTGGCTTTCTGTATATTGCTTTTACTATGTTTAGGTATGGACCTTGAATTCCTAATCTTTCCAAGACTTTTAACATGAAGGGATGTTGAATTTTGTCAAATGCTTTCTCAGCATCTAGTGAGATTATCATGTGTTTTTTTTCTTTGAGTTTATTTATGTAGTGGATTACATTGATGGATTTCCGAATATTGAACCATCCCTGCATTCCTGGGACAAAGCCTACTTGATTATGATGGATGATTGCTTTGATGTGTTCTTGGATTCGGTGTGCGCAAATTTTATTGAGTATTTTTGCATCAATATTCATAAGAGAGACTGGTCTGTAGTTCCCTTTCTTCATTGGGTCTTTCTGAGGATTAGGTATGAGTGTAATTGTAGCTTCATAGAATGAATTGTGTATTGTTCCTGCTGTTTCTATTCTGTGGAATAGTTTGAAGAGGATTGGTATTGGGTCTTCCTGGAAGGTCTGATAGAATTCTGCACTAAAACCATCTGGCCCTGGACTTTTTTTTGGTGGGGAGATTTTTAATGACTGCTTCTATTTCTTTAGGGGTTATGCTACTGTTTACATGATTTATCTGCTCCTTGGTTAACTTTGGTACCTCGTATCGATCTAGAAAAATGTCCATTTCATGCAGATTTTCCAATTTTGTTGAGTATAGTCCTTTGTTGTAGGATCTCATTATTTTTTTTAATTTCCTCTGTTTCTATTGTTATGTCTCTCTTTTCAGTCCTGATTTTATTAATTTGAGTACTGTCTCTGCGCCCTTTGGTTAGTCTGGCTAAGGGTTTGTCTATCTTGTTGATTTTCTCAAAGAACCAGCTCCTGGTTTTGTTGATATTTTGTATAGTTCTTTCTGTTTCAACTTGGTTGATTTCAGCTCTGAGTTTGATTATTTCCTGCCATCTACTCCTCTTGGGTATAGTAGCTTCTTTTTGTTCTAATGCTTTCAGGTTTGCTGTCAAGTTGTTGATGTATGCTCTTTCTATTTTCTTTTTGTGAGAACTTTGAGCTATGATTTTTTCTCTTAGTACTGCTTTCAGTGAGTCCCACACGTTTTGATATGATGTGTCTTCATTTTCATTTAAATCTAAAAAGTCTTTAATTTCTTTCTTTATTTCTTCCTTGACCAAGTTATCATTGAGTAGAGCATTGTTCAGTTTCCAAGTGTATGTGGGCTTTCTGTTGTTTTTGTCCATGTCAAAGATGAGTCTTAGTCCATGGTGGTCTGATAAGGTACTAGGGATTATTTCAATCTTTTTGTACCCATTGAGGCCTGTTTTGTGACCAATTATATGGTCTATATTCAAGAAGGTACCATGAGGTGCTGAGAAGAAGGTATATTCTTTTGTTTTAGGATGAAATGTTCTATAGATGTCAGTTAAGTCCAATTGGTTCATAACTTCTGTTAGTTTCATTGTGTCTCGGTTTAGTTTCTGTTTCCATGATCTGTCCATAGCTGAGAGTGGGGTGTTGAAATCTCCCACTATTATTGTATATGGTGCAATGTATGCTTTAAGCTTTAGTAAAGTTTCTTTTATGTAAGTGGGTGCCCTTGCATTTGGGGCATAGATGTTCAGAATTGCAAGTTCGTCTGTACATTGCAAGGTCTGTACACACCTCAACATTAGTTGGTCTTCTGAATCATATTCAAAATGGTTATAATGGGTTCATGAATGCAAACACATACACACCCATACACACACCAAAACACACACACCCAAACACAAAGATCAGCAGAAGTCTGTGGGAGATACGTTTTTTTTCCATGTTATTTTCAAGGAAGGAACTCCTGTTTCTAAGTTTGGCACCATGGATGGATACCAGTTGATCCATCTGATCAGCTGATCATCTCAAACCAAGGTATTTCATGAGCTCTTTATCTGCATTGATCTCAGTGATGTGTATGTGTGTGTTTGTGTGTGGGGGGGGAGGGGGAGGTGCATTTCTGACATTGTGCACATTCTTTGCACACTTTGTATTATGTGTGCATTAATAAAAATACACCAAATTTGGAATCCATGGAGGATGCTGGGTTTGTGGGGTAGCCAAGAGGTTAGAGTGACTTGAAAGCACCTATGGGGATTCTCCTTTTGTTGTAGGTTACACCTCAAATACAATTGGGTTCTTTATTTTATTGTTTTTCTCCTGTATCCCCCCAGACTAGGGGTCAACCTACTACATTGTGTAAGCTAGGCAAATACTCCACCTCTAAATCACATTCCAGGTCTGGAACCCAAATCATCTTCTATAACAATTACAGGGTAGGCTGGATGAAGACACTCAGCTGGCACTGTTGCCATCTCAAGACTGCCTCATGAGAATGGCTTACCGAATGCTTTCAAGATTTGGGAATGTTTAGCTTGATGGGAGAGAAAATAACAAACCTCAGTCTACATTGTACCTTAATGACAGGTTAGTCTTCTAAAGGCTGGCATTAGCTATTGACTCATGTCATGTGTGCCAGTAGAAAACTCCAGGTTAATATATGCATCTGGTAGGATTTACCAAACACACCACTCACTGTTGTGAGGACCCAGATGTGAGTACCAAGTCCCCTCAAGGTACTAGGATATTCAAGGTGACCCCACAAATAAAACTGTAACAAGGAAGTGGTCTAAATCTCATCTCACCTATCCTCTAGAATGCTACTGATGAAGGCTACGACATCAGGATCAGCTCATAAGAAGCCGAAGACCTATGGGAGAGAGGAACCAAAGCTGCTTCCCTGTTGCTCTGGCTGCTGAGCCTTTACATGTTCTGCTTTGCCAGTGACTATCTGTGGATTACTTCCTTAACACTTTAACCCTCTGACTGATCTCCAGTCTCCATCAGTCACTTCCATTCCATATATCACATAAGAGTCACCTGGAAGAAGCCAATCTTCAATGGACTCCCAGATCTGTCTGCTATGACAAAAGAGCAGCTTCAACTGTCCCTCCAAGGCTCCACCCTTGAACATGTTGATCTCCATCAGAAACACGTGGTCACGGCTGCACACTCCATTCACTGTGGCAGCTCTTGAGCTTCCTCCCAAAATTGCTTAGATTGAGACACTTTTCTTGTTATCAAGCTGGATTCATTGTCCCTGCACTTCTTACATGAGGCTACACTCAGTTCTGAAGTTTAAGAGTATGCCTAATCTACATCCTCTCCCTACATTAGAGGTGAGAGATCTGCTCTAAAAGTGAAAATAAGAGATGCTGGAGCATGATCCTGAACAAACAGAGAGCAGTGGGCACACCAGACACCTGCATCGGTGCCTGGCAGCCACAACAGTGACCATAAGCAGCTCAAGCACCTGTACCTACACATCTACCTACATGTCTCCATTGATTGGATGTGATCTAGTCCACCTGACACACCACATGCCCTAGAAGGAAAGGACCCAACTGCAGGAGGTGTGGGGATGACTCACAGCTTAGAGCATCTGCTGTTCTCTCAGAAGACTCACATGGGGCCTAACAATTATCTACAACATGACTGTTATACCTTCTTCTGGCCTCTGAGGGAACTAGACTCAGGAGGGACTTCAGACATACAGTAGGAAAAAGAACCATTCACATAGATAATAAAAGTAAATCTGAACAATGTTAACAAAAGACAGCAAAAGTATGTTCAAGAACAGTAGCATCTGTCAAAAGTTATTTCAGAGCATGACGTGGAAGGTCATTTTATCTGTGTGTGGTCACCACTGATGGTGTTTGCAAGAAAACTGAGGTATATACTTCTGGGACTCCTGATTGATTGTATCCTCCTTTGTGAATGTTGTTATTTCCTCAGCAGCTGTAGAGCAATGCCAGTACATTACATAATATCTGCTTCACCGGGTCAGTAGAGAATGTCTGCCATAGAGAGCTATAATTTAGGAGTAGGAAAAGACATCATAAAGTGTGTATCCATGGTGGTGGAAGCTACATTATCCACTAAAAAGACATCATCACCTTGTGTACCCTTGGTGGCTTGAATTTTCTATGTAGGCCAGTCTGCCTGGAACTTACAGAGATCCAACTCTGCCTGTGTGTTCTAGGTCTACAGGAGGGCACAGAACACATGAATAAGGAAGGTGGTCTTAAGAGTCAAGAGTTGCAAATCAATATTTATTCATAAATAAATGAAACTTTAAAAGACATGCTTAAAAAAGAACAGTTAATATAAAGAATTAAAAGCAAAAACCAAAAATGAAAAATGATAACAAGAACATATAACTTCCCTATGCCATAATAAAAATGCAAACAATAAAAAACAAAACTTGAAGCAAACGCTAAAGAAAACATTGTTGAGCAGCTTTCTCTCACTGGACATTAGCAGCACAGACTACAGCTGTTTCTCCTCTTGGACAGTTGGTAGCAACAGTCACCTCAATTCTCTCTCAACTGGTCTTGAAAGGACAGGAAAGGGAATCAGAGCCCAAATCAGCCAGGCTGGCTCACTGGCTGAGACTCAGGGCTTACTCACACTGATGAAGGAACAATGTGGAAGAAGATTTCTCCAAGGAATTCTCTGTCTGTTGAGGATGGAGCTTAGCAGCTTTTTAAAAATAGTTATTTTTTAACAAACAAAATTAATTTTCAAATAAGCTGACATTATCTGGAAATGCCTGTGTTCCCTGCAAGCCCCCCCATTTGTCCAGCACTTCATCTTCCCAGGACCTGAGCCTGATTCAGAGTCAGATGTGTGCAAGAGGGAGCGTCTCTGAGAACCTTTACAGAATGTCCAGCAGGAAAGGAAAGGCAGCTGACTCTTGCTTAAAATATGATGCACAGGGCCCCACCAGCAGTTCAGATGGGTGTCTCCTTTCAGTCTTTGCTGGGCTAGGGCTTTGCCTCCTCCTTGGCTGCTCTCACCTCCAGGATATCCTCACTGGGGAAGGGGGGCTGTGCCCTCCTGCCTCTCAGGCTCCTCCTCCTCCTGTAGCTGCTGCTCAGACATAGCTCCCTGCATCTGGAGCAGCTGGAGCTGCACTCGAAGCCCAATGATGGCCTCCCGTTCCTCGTGAACTGCTTGGTTCAAGTGATCGTTCTTGATTACTAACTCTTCATTCTCCCTCTGTAGGTCTTCCAGAATGATCTGTAGCTCCTCCTCATCCTTGCTGTCGCTCTCGGTGTCAGAGGAGTACTCCTCCATCTCACTTTGTCCATGCTGCTGGCAGCTCTGGATCTCTGAAATCTCAGCTCGGAGGCTGTTGATCTTTTCTTTCTCCGAGGCAATCTGATTATGTAGAGACTGATTCATGGCCAGGAGCTCCTCCTGCTCAGTCAGGACCTCATTCTCCTGCTCAGTCAGGATCTCAAGCTCCTGCTGCTCAGTCAAGACCTCATTCTCCTGCTCAGTCAGGATCTCAAGCTCCTCCTGCTCAGTCAAGACCTCATTCTCCTGCTCAGTCAGGATCTCAAGCTCCTCCTGCTCAGTCAGGACCTCATTCTCCTGCTCAGTCAGGATCTCAAGCTCCTTCTGCTCAGTCAGGACCTCATTCTCCTGCTCAGTCAGGATCTCAAGCTCCTGCTCAGTCAGGATCTCATTCTCCTGGGAAGGTGGCAACTCGTCCTGCAGGGGGTGCTCTTTCTGGGATGTGGCCAATTTCAGCCCTCTTGCAGTTTCTGAGACCTGGGAGAGGAAGGCAGTTATTAAGACACAGGCTTGGTGGGCACCTGCATGTCAGCTCTCAGGCTGCTGCCTCCCACCACCACAACAAGACAGTCAACATTGATCTTTTAACTGAAACCATTGCTGCTAAATCTGCAGGCAGGGCAAAATATCCAGCAACACTCACAAAAACATGGGCTAAGAAGCTGCCTCTCAGACTTCTATCAGTGCAAACCAAGAACAGGGCAGTGGAAAAGACCTCATTGGGTTAAAGGAAGAAAGGAGAAGGCCATATGCCACCCATGTCAAGAACAATGAGAACCACTCATTTGACATTTGCACTGGGCTATAATCCCTCCAAGGTGCTTGGACCTGGGATATCACATGAACCTCTGCATGACCCTGTCTCAGGACCCAGAACTCACTCAAAGCTCTGCACAGCAACCCTCCTATCATGACAAAATGCAGGAATGTGACAGGTTATTTATCAGTTAAACTTATTGGACTGCAGCTTCAAGCAGAGCAACAAGGTACACTTGCCCATAATTCAGTGTCTCACAAAAGACTAACATCCCGGACTACTTGAGAATAGACAGAGCAATGAATAACTACATTGCATGAGGTGGGTGGCTAGTAGGGAGTATGGATTAGAAAGGTGCTGGGCTAAAGCAAAGATGGATCCAATGTGCAAATGTCATCAGACAGTATTAGTCAAACTCAGATGCTTGTCCATACCTGATGGTGTTGGGTCTGGAGGTTGCTGGTCTTCTCCTGTTCCTCTTTATCATTTGGGTTGAAGTCAAGCAAATATTTTTGGACTACACGAAAGTCAATGTACACGGCCTGGTTCAGTGTGTCCAAATGCTGCTGTACAAGATTCTTCTCAGTCACTATCCGGTTCTGCAGGTTGCTGGAAACAACATCTGCATAGTAAGATCCTGCAGCCTCGTACTTCCTCCCATTACTACCTTCAAGTGCCATTAACTCCACCAGGACCCAGGTTCCAATGAAGATCTAACACAATATACCTCCTGTATCCATCACAGCTACACAAACAGCAAACAGCCAATTCAGGGAAGAAAAAAAAAATGATTGCTGCAGCCCAAATAACAATAAGGCCCATGTCTCTCAAAAAAAGGAAGAGGGATCTCCATCTATCCATGACAGCCCAATGCATTTAGGCAACATCAATTTGTAGCTGGGAAATACCATCAACATAGGTCAGTAGAACCAAGGAAAAGGCATACTAGCTATGTTTTCCATCCCACTCAGCTCTGTAACACCCTGCCTTAGGCCCAGAGGCAGAAGACTGCATAATAAACCTCTCAAGATCTGAACCACTGTTCTATGGAGAGGCTCCTGAGGATGCCTGACCAATGATGGCAGGTGTGACAGTTTCTTTCAGACTTATGAAGATGTAGTCCGAAAGGCCCAAGGCACACTCATGGCTAAAAGGCAGAAGGGAGAGACACAGACTTTCAGACTCTCTAGTCCAGAGTCAAAGGAATGCAGAAATGGCCATTCCACAAATGCAGGTCTCCCTGTCCAGTACTTACCTATAGAAGTTAATCTCTTTCTTGAGCTGCTGTTTGGTTTCATGGGCCTTTAAAGTGTCCATCTCTAAGTTGTGCAGAAAAGACATGACCTTCTCTTTGTACTTCAGTACTTCATACTGTGGATTTAGCCTGGGGAAGGACCTGGCCCAGGAAGATTGGATTCCATTAACATGGGCTTTCAGGAACACATGAACTCAGCTTGGATTCTGTACTATCCCAGCCTGGGAAGACCACATTCTTGATTCTATGTACTGGCACATGCTTCACCTTTGGAAACTTTTTATCCTGGCCCCAGCACAGCAAATGTTAGGATTCAAGATGGAGGGTGCCCTATGTTCACTCTTTAGGGTTGGAGGGCAGTCTAGAGAGGTATGTTCTCAAGAGCCTAGGCCACAAGTATTTGTCCAGTCTGTTTTCATAAAAGGGATTCTACATCTTGGATGATTACAGTGTAGAGACAGACATTACACATAATTCTTGAGATGAGACCAGACATCTCCACAGCTTTATAATCTGCCCAAGGAATACAAATGTATGGACAATTGTGATGACCTAGGCAAAGAGCAGTGCAATGTATGGTGGGGCCTCCCAGACCTCGGCACTGACATCACCCTGAAACTGTTGTACAGGTAAACCCCCAGGCCAAATCACAGAACCCTGGATTCCAAAGTGTGGAGGGAAATGGAAACGTACAAAAAGCATGCAGGTGTATGTGCATGTGCACACACATACCTGGACTCATAAAATTCGAAAAACCCACAAGAATGAGAAAAGGGAACAGAGTCAGAGGATGAGAAAGAGGAACAGAGATAGCAAAAGAGAGAGCACAATGAGATGCAGAAGAAATGCATGCAACATTGCTGTCTCAGAGTATAAGGCACACAGACATAAAGGAACAGTTGTGAGGCTCAGGCCTTCTACTCAAGCACTGAGATGAACAATGTAGGACCAGGCCCCTCCAGCTGCTGCCAGGAGCATCCAGCACTCAGTCACCTGACATCCAAGCACAAAGACTCACCATAAACAGCACCTAGAACCTCACAAAGCCACAGCTTGTTAAGGGCTTTCCAAATGCATGCTGGGAACTCACTCTCCACTACCTCCATCCCTGACTTCTTTCCTCAGACCACAATTCAACTTTTCATTGGAGGAAGCAGAAGAGTGCATTTCTCAACTCTCTCCTAAACAAGCTTCAGGTTCTGTCTTTCCTCTAAGAAGTATTTAGGGACATGAGGTAGGGCACAGGGATGTTCTGGAGGTACAGCTTCCTAGAACCCAACACCTTAAATGGATGAGAGTGACAGTACAGATTCCATACTGACACCACAGGGTTTGGAGCAATGCACACCTTTTTTTAATGGATGCCTCCTCCGTTAGAAGGATCAGTTGGTCTCTCTCTTCCTTTCCCTTCTGGGTAATGAGCTGCAGCCCTTCTGTCAGCCTCTCCTCCTCCCTCTTGGCCAGCTTCTTCATGAGGACACTTGCAGGGGATGATGTCCTTCTGCCAACCCCTGCAGGTAGAGGAAACCCAAAGAACTTGCATAGTGAGAATGCATAGAGCATATACCGAACACCTGTTGGGAGCAGACTTTTAGCAGAAAGTGACTATCAACCTTGCAGCCACCTCGAACCATATTACCCTGATAGGAGACTTGTTTTTCAACAGCCTACAACAGCTGAGCACATTCTGGTAAACATCTAGTTTTGCCCACATATCTTGATTTGCTGTTTAGTGACCCCAGCTGCATGGTGCACATGGTAAAGCTTGTTCAGCAGTGTACCCCTGCTTGTGCTTATAAATACCCAGGATTTCTTGCAATAGGAGGAGACAAGAAGAGGGAGGCAAGAGACAGGAGACACTAAGAAGACAAAGAGGAGACAATAAGAGGGAGGCAATAGAGGAGACAATGAGAAGGAGACAATAAGAGGAGATGATGAGAGGGAAGCAATATAGGAGACAAGAGACAGTAAATGAGACTTGGCCACACCCACAGTCTTGTCTCCATCCTTCCCATCTCTTGCCCCTTCATCTCTACTCTCTCTCTCTTGACCAGAGCACTTAGCCCTGAGTGTTGGGCAGTGTGGGCCACAACATAGTGGCCCAGAGCTAGAAGTAGTATATGGTTACCAACAACTTCCCTGAGGCCAAAACACAAGGAAAACATGTCTGGAGCTGAAGAACACAACAAAGAATTTGGCTCAGGCTTGAGGTGCCACCTCAGTGAATTGCAGCTCTCCCATCACTCAACAGAGACCAGGAGATGTGAGCAGCCAGGTGTTTCCTCGGTCTCTATACACGTTTATAATGACCGGAGAGATGGCTTCTTCAGGATTATTATCAACTGTACAAAGTTCAACTTGGCTTTAGAGACCTCAGTCCTGTGGTTTCACAAGGCAGATGGTAAATTCAGTATCCACAGGTCCTTGAGTGCATAGAGTGTTCAGATCTCCTACCCTGTTACTCTAGGTCCAGGACATGGGATTAAAATGTCATACAGGGGAAGGACATGATCAACACACTGATCAATTCTTCCTACGGAAACACCAACCCCCTAGAAGGGGCAACAGGATCCAGTCTCTGTCTGGGTGTATCAAGCCTGACAGGTGTTTGGTTACAGTAGAGCAATGCTTACTGCCCAGGACCAGTGATTAAGAAAGCTAAGGTGACTACTTTCAGAAAGAGGAGGTCAGAGGAGTTCTGAGAACATAAGGTTATGGCCAGGAGCACAAAACTCTCTCTGGTGCTACTGTCACATTGCCACTGAAGCTATAAGAAGCCATGGGAGTGAAGTGCAGTGATATCCTGCCCTAAATTGGCATAGGTTAGACCCTCTGTGACTCCTGATGATATAACTCTGTCCCCATGAAACACCCATAATACCCAGTAAAAGTAAAGACTTGGAGTGCACAGAATAACAGCTTTGGACTGGCCATCTCTTGCCTTAGGGATGGAGAAAGTAATGTTCTGAAATCATTCATGTTCAAGAACTGTGATAATCATGGAAATCCTTTTGCTTCCTAGAGACTCCAGTTCCTGTGCCCCATTGCTCAAAAGGCCAGCTCAAGACCAGCCCTGCCCAGATTCTCAACCTCCACTGCCCAGGACTTACTCCACATTCGCCAAGGCCACCTCCTTCGTCCTTCATTACTCTCAGCTGAGAGGCCAGCCTCCTCCTTTTCCCTCCTCTCTGTCATGTCCACCTCTCCTCTCCGAAAAAATCTCCTCACTCGAGAAAACATGTTTCTACAGTATCCTGCAGATATTGAATGAGACCTGTTGCTGCACTTGTAGTTGCTACAACAATGATGACATCACAGGGGATGACAAGGACTCTCTAGGAGACAATAGAATGTCCAAGAAGGAACTGATGATGTCATGGGGTACAGCCTTTGGCTCCCTGCTAATGTTCTCCCTGTACTGACAGGAAGCTGAGGTACCCTTTCCTGGAGACTCTCCTGGGACATAGCCATCAAGCACCTCATTCTTACAACTCCAGGATTTGCTCAAGGCTTGATTGGAAACACCAAAGTAATTCCTATGTGTGCAACTGAGTGTTTCCTTTCCAAGCCTTGCCCAGATACTCCTTGTCTCATTCCTACCTCCAGTTGTCCTTATTCTGCAATAGGAACCACTAAAGACTGCTGAGAAATCATGCCAGGATGAATGTGGAGGGGGACAGATGTCCTGCCTCATCATTTACAGTTGTTTGAAAGCACATCTAGGAAGAGCCTGCAGGGCAGGTTGCAATGTGGTTGTGTGATAGCCATGTGCTTAGCATTTGAAAGTTGCCCCCCAGATGCTCTGGGAGACATATTTGCATCCATCATGGTGCTGGCAACAGTGTGGAGATTTCTTGACACAGGAAAGTGAAATAGTTGAGCCACCAATAAAAAAGGCTCTGGGCTGAGTGTGGGGTTCTCCTATCTGCACCAAGAACACCAAAGAAGGATTGCTTACAGGGCTCTGTGAGACACACCTTTTTGAGTTTCTGCCCCATGCTTTGTCTCCATATTTGCCCCCATGAGTATTTTGTTACAATTTGTAAGAAGGACTGAAGCACTCACATTTTGGTCTTCGTTGTTCATGAGTGTCATGTGGTCTGTGAATTGTATCTAGGATATTACGAGCTTTTGAGCCAAAATCCACTTATCAGTGAGTGCATACCATGTGTGTTCTTTTGTGATTGGGTTCCCTCACTCATCATGATAGTTTCTAGTTCCATCCATTTACCTAAGAATTTCTCAAATTCATTTTTTTTTATAGCTTGGTAGTATTCCATTGTGTAAATGTACCACATTTTCTGTGTCCATTCCTCTGTTGAAGGACACCTGGGTTCTTTGCAGCTCCTGCCTATTATAAATAAGGCTGCTATAAACATAGTGGAGCATGTGTCCTTGTTATATATTGGAGCATCTTCTGGGTATAAGCCCAGGAGTGTTATAGCTTAGTCCTTAGGTAATGCTATGTCCAATTTTCTGAGGAACCACCAGACTGATTTCCAGAGTGGCTGTACCAACTTGCAATCCCACCAACAATGGAGGAGTGTTCCTTTTTCTCCACATACTCACCAGCATCTACTATCACCTGAGTTTGTGATTTCTCACTGGTGTGAGTTTTTGACATTCTCACTGGTGTGAGTTGGAATCTCAGGGTTGTTTTGATTTGCATTTCCTTGATGACTAAGGATATTGAACATTTCTTTAGGTGTTTCTCAGATATTCGAGTTCCCTCACTTGAGAATTCTTTGTTTAGCTCTGTATCCCCTTTTTACTTAGGGTTATTTGGTTGTCTGGAGTCTAATTTCCTGAGTTCTTTGTATATATTGAATATAAACCCTCTATCAGATGTAGGATTGGTAAAGATCTTCTCCCAATCTGTTGGTTGCCACTCTGTGCTATTGACAGTGACCTTTGCCTTACAGAAGCTTTGAAATTTTATGAGGTCCCATTTGTCAATTCTTGACCTTAGAGCATAAGCCATTGGTGTTCTGTTCAGGAACTTTCCCCCTGTGCCTAGGTATTCAAGGGTCTTCCCCACTTTCTCTTCTATTAGTTTCAGTGTATCTGGTTTTATGTGAAGGTCCTTTATCCACTTGGACTTGAACTTTGTACAAGGAGATAAAAATGGATCCATTTGCATTCTTCTACATGCTGACCTCCAGTTGAACCAGCACCATTTGTTGAAAATGCTGTTCTTTTTCCACTGGACAGTTTTAGCTCCTTTGTCAAAGATCAAGTGACCATAGGTGTGTGGGTTCATTTCTGGATCTTCAATTCTGTTCCATTGATCTTCCTGCCTGTCTCTGTACCAATGCCATGTAATTTTTTAAATCAGTATTGCTCTGTAGTACAGCTTGAGGACAGGGATGGGGATTCTCCCAGAAGTTCTTTTATTTTTGAGAATAGTTCTCCCCATCCTGGGTTTTATCTGTTATCCAAATGAACTTGCAAATTGCTCTTTCTATCTCAATGATGGATTGATTTGAAATTTTGATGGGGATTGCATTTAATCTGTAGATTGCTTTTGGCAAGATGGCCATTTTTACTATATTAATCCTGCCAATCCAGGAGCATGGGAGATCTGTCCATCTTCTGAGATCTTCTTGGATTTCTTTCTTCAGAGACTTGAAGTTCTTGTCATACACATCTTTCGCTTGCTTGGCTGGATTCACACCAAGATATTTTATAATATTTGTGACTATTGTGAAGGATGTCATTTCCCTAATTTCTTTCTTATCCTGTTTATCTTTCAAGTAAAGGAAGGCTATTGATTTTTTTGAGTTGATTTCATAACCAGCTTCTTTGCTGAAGTTTTTTTTTTTTTTTTTTTTTTAATCTTGGTTAAGAATTCTCTAATGGAAGTTTTGGGGTCACTTAAGTATACTATCATATCATCTGCGAATAGTGATATTTTGACTTCTTCCTTTCCTATTAGATTACCTTTGACTTCCCTTTGTTGTCTAATTGCTCTGGCTAGGACTTCCAGTACTATATTGAGTAGGTAGAGAAAGAGTGGGCAGCCTTGTCTAGTGCCTGATTTTAGTGGGATTGCTTCAAGTTTCTGAACATTTACTTTGATGTTGCCTACTGGCTTGCTGTATATTGCTTTTACTATGTTTAGGTATGGGCCTTCAATTCCTAATCTTTCTAAGACTTCTACCATGAAGGGATGTTGAATATTGTCAAATACTTTCTCAGCATCTAGTGATATGATCCTGTGTTTTTTTTTTCTTTGAGTTTGTTCAGACAGTGGATTACATTGGTTGATTTCTGTATATTGAACCATCCCTGCATTCCTGGAATAAAGCCTACTTGATCATGGTGAATGATTGTTTGGATGTGTTCTTGGATTTTGTTTGCAAGAATTTTATGGATTTTTTTTTGCATCGCTATTCATAAGGGAGATTGGTCTAAAGTTTTCTTTCTTTACTGGGTCTTTGTAAGGTTTCAGAATGCACATGATCATGGCTTCATAAAACAAATTGGGTAGTGTTCATTTTTTTTCTATTTTGTGGAATAGTTTGAAGAGAATTAGTATTAGGTGTTCCTTGAAGGTCTGATAGAATTCTTCACTAAAACCATTCATTTGGTGGGGAGACTTTTAATGGCTGCTACTATTTCTTTAGGGGTTATGGGACCTTTTAGATGGTTTCTCTGCTCCTGATTTAACTTTGTTACCTGGTATCTGTCTAAAAAGATGTCCCTTTTTTTTCAGATTTTCCAGTTTAGTGGAGTATAGGCTTTTGTAGTAGGATCTGATGATTTTTATGAATTTCCTCAGTTTCTGTTGTTATGTCTCCCCTTTTCAGTTCTGCTTTTATTAATGTGGATACTGTCTCTGTGCCCTCTGGGGAGTCTGGTTAAGGGATTATGTGTCTTTTGATTTTCTCAAAGAACCAGCTCCTGGTGTTGTTGATATTTTGAATAGGTTTTTTTGTTGCTACTTGGTTGATTTCAGCCCTGAGTTCATTTCCTGCTGTCTACTCCTCTTGGGTGTATTTACCTCTATTTGTTTTAGAGCTTTCAGTTGTGCTGTCAAGTTGTTAGTGTATGAGCTCTCCAGTTACTTTTTGTAGGCACTTAGAGCTGTGAGTTTTCCTTTTGGAACTGCTTTCAAGGAGTCCCACAAGTTTTGGTATGATGTGTCCTTATTTTCATTAAATTCTAAAAAGTTGTTGATCTCTCTGTTTCTTTCTTTCTTTCTTTCTGTCTCTCTTTCTTTCTTTTTTCTTTCTTCTTTGACCAAGTCATCATTGAGTAGAATGTTGTTCAGTTTCCACATGTATGTGAGCTTCCCATTGTTTTTGTCATTATTGAAAACCAGTCTTAGTCCATGGTGATCTGATAGGATGCAAGGGATTATTTCAATCTTTTGTATTTTTTGATGCCTCTTTTGTGACCAATTATATGGTCTGTTTTGGAGAAGGTACCATGAGGTGCTAAGAAGAAGGTATATTCTTTTGTTTTAGTATGAAATGTTCTATATATATCTATTAAATCCATTTGGTCCATAACTTCTGTTAATGTCATTGTGTCTCTGTTTAGTTTCTGTTTCCATGATCTGTCCATTGTGAAGAGTGGGGTGTTGAAATTCCCCACTATTGTGTGACGTGCAATGTGTGCTTTGAGCCTTAGTAAAGTTTCTTTTATATATGTGGGTCCCTTGCATTTGGAGCATAGATGTTCAGAATTGATAGTTCATCTTGGAAGATTTTTTCCTTTGATAAGTGTCCTTCCTTATCTTTTTTTATTACTTTTGGTTGAAAAACTTTTATTTCATATTAGAATGGCTACTCCAGCTTGTTTCTTGGCACCATTTGCTTGGAAAATTGTTTTCCATTCTTTTACTCTGAGGTTGTGTCTGTCTTTGTCACTCAGGTGCATTTCCTGTATGCAGCAAAATTCTGGGTCCTGTTTCTGTATCCAGTCTTATAGTCTAAGTCTTTTTATTGGAGAATTGAGTCCCTTGATGTTAAGAGATATTAAGGAAAATGATTGTTGTGATTAGAGGTGGAATTATGTTTGTGTAGCTATCTTCTTTTGGGGTGGCTGTAAGATTCCTTTCCTGCTTTTTCTAGGTTGTAGTTTCCCTCCTTGTGTTGGAGTTTTCCATCAATTATCCTTTGAAGTGCTGGATTTGTTGGCAGATATTTTGTAAATTTGGTTTTGTCATATATGGAATATCTTGGTTTTTCCATTTATGGTAATTTAGGGTTTTGCTGGGTATAGTAGTCTGGGCTCCATTTGTTTTCTTTTAGGGTCTGTATGATATCTGTCCAGGACCTTCTGGCTTTTAGAGTCTCTGTTGAGAAGTCTGGTGTAATTCTTATAGGTCTGCCTTTATATCTTACTTTACCTTTTTCCCTTACTGCTTTTAGTATTTTTTCTTTGTTTTGTGCAATGGATGTTTTGATTATTATGTGACAGGAGGAATTTCTTTTGTGGTCTAGTCTATTTGGGATTCTGGAGGCTTCTTGTATGTCTATGGACATCTCTTTCTTTAGTTTAGGCACGTTTTCCTCTGTAATTTTGTTGAAGATGTTTACTGGCCCTTTCACTCTCATCTATACCTATTATCCTTAGGTTTAGTCTTCTAATTTTGTCCTGAATTTCCTGGATGTTTTGGGTTAAGAGCTTTTTGCATTTTGCATTTACTTTGACAGTTTTGTCAATGTTTATTTTTACGTTATCTTCTGCACATGAAATTCTCTCTTCTCCCCCTTGTATTCTGTTGGTAATGCTTGTGTCTATGACTCCTGATTTCTTTCCTAGATTTTCTATCTCCAGGGTAGTCTCCCTTTGAGATTTCTTTATTGTTTCTACTTGCATTTTTAGATCCTGGATGGTTTTGTTTAATTTCTTCACCTGTTTGGTTGTGTTTTGTTGCAGTTCTTTAAGGGAATTTTGTGTTTCCTCTTTAAGGGCTTCTACCTGTTTAGCTGTGTTCTCCTGTACTTCTTTAAGGGAGTTATTTATGTCCTTCTTAAAGTCCTCTGTCCTCCTCATGAGAAGTGAATTTAATTCTGAATCCTGTTTTTCTGGTGTGATGGGGTGTCCTGGGCTTGCTATGATGGGAAAACTGAGTTCTGATGATGCCAGGTAACTTTGGTTTCTGTTGGTCATGTTCTTGTGCTTGCCTTTTACCATCCAGTTAACTCTATTGCTACCTGCACTCACTGTCTCTGACTGGAGCCTGTCTTTCCAGTTATCTTGTTTGTGTCAGAACTCCTCAGAGTTCAGATGTCTCTGTGATCCTGTGATTCTGAGTTCCTGAGTGGAAGAACTGTTAGGACTTAGGCCTTCTCTGGGATCCTTAAATCCTGCTGCACTGCGTGCAGTGGTTCCTTCTCTGCTCTGAGTGCACTGGTTCCTCAAGGATGGCTCAGGATATGATGGCTTTCTAGGAACAGACCAACTAGGTTTCTGCCCCAGCCAAAGGGACCAAGGATGGGGTCTAAGGGGGGGGTGGTATTCAGGACGGGCACCGTTTGGGTAGCTGATGGGTCCTGAGTCCCCCAGGTTCCCAGTTGTAAGTCTTTGGCATAGGCTAGTGGGAGAGGGTTCTTATCCACTCTGAGTGCAGTGGTTCCTCTAGAATGAATCAGGATATGGTTTCTTCTTCACTGGAATAAACCAGCTAGGTGTCTGCCCCAGTCAAAAGAAGAGAAACTTATAAACAAGAATAAAGATCCTCAGACACAGAGAAATGTAGACAAGCATTAGAAAAACCTTAACACATATGTGCAGACACAGGTGAAAGTGTTTCGGCTAGAGTCTAAGAAGCCACTGCATAATAAAACTTTAAGTAGGTGACCCAAGACTGTTAGAAAAGCAATCTTAGTTTATCCACTCACTATACAAGGAATACCATGAGAGAATAAGTACCCTCGAGGCTATGGAGAAATTACACAGAGTGCCCGAGGGGACATGGAGAGCAGCTGAGGCTTGGCACTGTGAGAAGCCATGGAAGGCCATTAGTGAAGATGAAGCCTCAGTTCTGGTTAACAAACAGCCCAGGACTGAAAGGGTCATGAAAAAGATTTCAGGCTTGACACTATGAAGAGAGACTGTGAGGGGCTACTGGTGAAGCCTAGTTGTAGCTGAAGTCCACAGTATGTTGGAGATGCCAGTACCATGGAATGATCACTAAGAAAGGCAGCAGCAATGGAGTGGATCAACCTGAGCTTAGAGTGCTACAGAGGGCAGAGCTGGAGATGTGCCACCAGCCCTTTGGAGAAAGGTCATGTGTAAATCCCATTGAAACAAGAAGCTGTAACATTGAAGGTGCCTTGGAGACCCTAAGATTTTCGAGATGCCAGAGCCATAGAATACCTGCTGAGGAAAGCTGCTATCAGAAAGTGGAACCAGCCAAGAAAAAAAGTTTGCAGTCAACAAAGATTACAATGGCGATAGAGAGTTGAAGACAACTCTTATATCAGACAAGGAGAGGTTTGCTGTTTGCCCAGCTGGTTTCCTGTCTTGCTTTGGGGATTATACTTAAGTGATTGTATGAATCTCAGAAGAGACTTTGAACTTTGGACTTTTAACATTGTGGGTACTGCTATAGAAAGTGGGCAATTATTATACTTGATACTATGTCTGCAACCCAGCATAGTTCTTTCTGGCCTGAAGCTCCTTCCAGATGACCATGGACCACACAGCTCTGTCTCCTACCAGCTTTGAGAGATACCGTTTCCTTTGCTTATCCTGACCACTCGAGGGATACTAATTGTATATCCATCTTGCTGCTTCCTGGAACCTTTATAATCTGAATTTGTTCCCAAGTCTGTTCCATACCTCTTTGTGTAGTTTTCACTAAAATTCTAATGAAAAAGAATTTTCATTGGAGAAGTCATGTTCATTTTCATAGACAGAAGGGAGGCGAATAATAAATGATTTCCTGGCTCAAGCTTTGGATGTATTTGAGGCTGTAAGAAATTACTTGATGAACATCAAGACATCCAGTGTTGAAGAGAGCAGTTAGAAGATAACTTAAGAGGCTGGAGCTCAGCCAAGAGACTGAATAAAGAGGGTGAGTTTTGGCAGAAAAATTATATAGAAGAAAACACAGAACAAGATGGAGGAAACTGATGGAGTCTCCTCATGAAAATAAGATCTATAATGAATTACTTTGTGTGATGCACAAGAGTGAAGCCAGTCAGATCACATGCTACTGACCCGACACTATAGTCTTAGTGAGTAAACCAATCATGTCACCAGAGCTATCTAGATATGTAGGATTGTATATTTTTCTTATTATTTTAGCCAATTTAAGCTGGGATTTATATTTCAGTATATAGTCTTGTATCAGAAATGGGTGTAGCAACAAGACAATAAGGGGAAAATGACTGCAAAGAGATAGGATGTTGGCAAGTGAGAACATATCTTTCTCAGACAAAATGATGATAGTCTTCACAATGTGGTATATCGAACTGGTTTAAATCCTTTTTGTGCTGTGGTGCAGACATTTATGTAGCTTGATAGAAACAAGGTAGACAAGTAAGTAGACAAGATAAAAAAGATTTCAAACCATCACTGTGTATTAGCTACTTTCCAGTTCAATGAGAAAGATGAATTTAGGCTGTATTCAGAGCCTAAATTCACAGAGCACACAGAGGCAAGTACATCTTTTAGGATTTTTAAAATAATATTTTGGGGGAGGGGGACCTGGTAGCAGAGAAAGATATGGGTCTCATCTGTGAAGTGCACCTTAAATCAGGAATATTCTAAGGAAGAAGATAAACAGATTTAGGGAGTGGTGATTGCAGGGTAATATCCCATCCAGCTAACGTTTTTTATTTGTTTTTTTGTGTTTGCTTATAAAAGAAGGCAGATTTCTGAGTTCAAGGTCAGCATAGAACAGAGGGAGTTTAGGTCCAGGACCAGACTTGGTAAGAATGGTAATTTCATGGTAGAGTCTCACCCAACTATTTTATAATCTGTGTTTGTGTTTGCTGTGTCTTTCTAAGAATCACAGTGCTGAGGTCATGGGATGCTGATTCACGGGCTAATCAAAAGGGAATCTGGGGTGGTGGGTAATGACTGAATTGATGTGTAAATAAAAGACTGTGCTTTTGATCTACAAGAGATGAGCTATTCAGAGTCTTCAGAATTCCAAAAATGGGCTGTCTCATGCAGAGAGCTGTGTAGAGATCTCCAAGAAAGCAGAACACAGAGAAAGCATTCTCTCCTGAACATAACATAGGCCATCAGCTTTGAACCATGATTTGACTTTAAGTCATTTGTTTTTGCCACTCTCAGACACCCCTTCCTCAAAACCCTCTCCAAACTAAAGATGGTCCTTGGCACCGCGTGACCCACTAAGAAATATTTTTCCTTATGTTTCTGCAAACTTAAACTCTACTGGCCTAGAAGTTTTGGTTCTAGATGAAGGGGTGGTGTTGCTGCCAGGAATCACAACAATCTATTGAATTGGAAGCTCAAACTTCCCATGGCCACTTTGGGCTTTTGATACCCTTAACCCAATAGGCTAAGAAAGAAAGAACACTGTTAGAAGGGGTGATTGATCTAGATTATTGAGGAGAAATTGGATTTCTTCTCCACAATGTTGGTAAGAAAGACTCGATTTGGAGTGCTGAAGATACAAAAGATACTTCAGGGCATCTCTTAATCATACCATGTCTTGTGATTAAACTAAACTGGGAAACTACAACACTCTAATTCAGGCAGGATGACAGGGCACAGACCTATCATGAATGAAGGCATACATCACTCCTCTAGGAAAAGAGCCAAGTCCTAATGAGGTGCTTGCTGAGGGTGTGGCTAAATACAAAACGGACAGTAGAGGAATTTAGTTATATATACCAGCTAAGGCCATGTGACCAGTTCCATAGATGAAGATTATAATTGATGTGTTTCTGTCATATTGTGTTAAGAATGTGTTTGTGCAGATATATTTGCTTTCTTTCCTCATCTTCTTTATCATGAAATGTAACATTGATTAAGAGAATAGCAGTAGTTATCATATTTAACTTTGAATCACTAAAGAAATGGCCTTTAAGAGGCATTGCCACATAGTTTAATTATAATGCATTTGTGGTGATACAAGGGATAGTTATGTTATCATACTAAAAATAATGTCTTGACCATTATCTTTATTTGGAAATTAAGCATGACATAAAGAGATATGATTGTGTGTCAAATTGACAAGGGTGAACTTGTGATGGCTATTTTTGGTTGTCAACTTTGACTACAACTGGACTTAATTAAAACTCAAATGGCTGGGGATATCTGTGAAGGACATTTTTCTTAATTAAACCATTTTAAATGGGAAGACTCATCTCTAACTCAGAGCTCTGAGGTAGAAAGATCTAATGTTAATCAGGATCTTTTGAGTTGTGAAGAGATATACTTTTAAATTTGGCTACACCTTCTGCTGGAAGGAAGCTTTTTGCTTTTTTTTTTAGTCTTTCTCATGTATTGCTAACTAGTCTATTTCTTCATTGGCATTAGAGCCTACCTTAGGATTCTGGCATATACTGAAAACCAGTTGAAACATCCAGCCTTGAGGACTGAACAACTACTGGATTCTTAGACCTGTCATTTGTAGACAGCCTAAAACATGTAGGTAACTAGACCACAGCCTGTAGGCTGTTCTAATGAATTCCTTTTATGTATGTGCATGTGCATGTACACACGTTTATATATTCATTCTGTAAGTTCTGTTTCTTTAAAGATCCCTAACATACCCTCCAACCTTTCTTTCCTGAACTTGTATAATTATCCCAGCTCCCAGCATCAGCAGGCATTCCCTGGGACCTTCAGGCTACTTTGGCCAGGGAAGCAGGTAGAGTAACTGCAGATCTTCAAATCTGTCTGAAACCTTTCTCAAGTATCATCCACAGCTCTGCAGCATACCACCGGCTGTGGCCTCACCTCCCTCTCTCCCTCCATCTCCAGTGGATCACACAATCTTTCCTTCCAAATTTCTTTCCCTCCATTCATTATTCTATCTCAGTCCTCAACTACAGCAGACATTCTTGGGGAACCGTGGGTCAGTCCATCCAGGAAAACAGATAGCCTAACTTTGAATCTCCACCTTTCCCTCTTCTCCAAATCCAATACCCCTCACGTGAACCCCCAACTCTGTAGCAGGCCACCTGCTGCAGCCCCCAATCCCATCCCCATTTCCAACTGATTTCTCTGATCTTCTCCTCCAACCTCTTTCCTAGTTATACCTTTATCCCAGCTCCCAACTCCAGCAGACATTCACTATGAACCACCAGTCAACCCTCCAGAGAAGCAAGTAGGACAGGGAAGCATGTGGGCTAGTTTTAGATCTTTACTTGCCCTCCTCTCCCCAAATCCAATTCCCAGTCCTGCCCACTGCTTTGCAGAAGACTAGCTGCTGTGGCCTCTCAATGGCTACTTCCATTCCTAATAGACAAAGAAGTTCCCTATGGAACACCTGGTTTCCTTCTTTTTGAGGAAGAAATGAAGAGGACTTAAATGAAGAGAAATGTAAAGCAATTCCACTACCACGAGGAATAAGAAAAGGTTATGCACTATTTCCATACCTATTAAATATAGTACTTGTAGTCTTAAGCTACAGAAGTAAGACAACCGAAGGAGGTCAAAGTGGTACAAATTGGAAAGAAAGAAGTCAATGTATCCTGATTTGCAGGGGAAGTGAAAGTATACATAAATGACTCTAAAAATTCACAAGAGAGTTCTGTAGCTGATAAACACTTCCAGCAAAGTAGCTGGATGTAAAATTAACTCACCAAAGACAATATTTTTCTACATACAAATATCAAACAGACTGAGAAATTAATCAGGGAAATAACTTTCAAAATAGCCTCAAATAATATATACTATCTTGGGATAACTATAACCAAAAAAAAGAAAGAAAAAAGAAAGACTTTATGAAAAAATCTCCAGGACTCTGAAGAAAGAAATTAAAGAATATATTAGAAGATGGGTCTCCTATGTTCATGGATCAGTAGGATTAACATAGTAAAAATGTCCACAATACCCAAGGCAATCTACAAATTCAATGCAATTCCCATCCAAATTATAACACGATTCTTCACACATCTTGAAAGGACAATTTTCAACTTTATAATGAAACATTTAAAAAATCAGGATATCTAAAATAAACCTAAATAATAAAAGAATTTCTGGAGATGTCACTATCCACAACTTAAAATTTTACCACAGAATTTCAAGATTAAAAACTGCATGGTAGCCATAAAAACAGACATGTTGATCAATGGAATTGAATAGAAAAAAAACAGACATAAATATACGTAACTATTGGCACCTGATATTTTATCAATAATCCAGAAATACATACTGAAAAAAACTCAGCTTATTCAACAAATTATGCTGGTTAAATTGGGCAGCTTCATGTAGAAAAATGGAAATAGATCAATACTTATTACCCAGCACAAAATTCAATTCATGGATCAAAAACCACAGCATAAGAACGGATATACAGAACCTTATAGAAGAGAAAGTTGGCACATTTGCTCAAGTTGCCCTTGAGCATATTGGCACAGGAAAAACTTTCTGAACAGAACACCATTAAGAAGTACACTAATATTAATTAATGGATCAACTTGAAACTGAAATCTTTTGTATGGCTAAGAACACCATCATTTGGATAAAGTGGCAGCTTATAGATAGAGGGCTAATATACAAAATACATGAAGAACTAAAAAATTCTAGGTATCAAGAAAACAAATAACTCAACTTAATATTGATGTACAAATCTAAACAAAGACTCTCTGAAGGTGGAAACTCAAATGTCTGAGAAAACATTACAGAAATGCTCTATATTTTCAGTCATCAGAGAAATGAAAATCAAAACTACCTCGAGATTTCATCTTACTCCCATCAGAAGGGCTAAAATCAACAAACTAGTGAGAGTTCATGACGGTGAGGATGTGGAGAAAAGGAAACACTGTTCCATTGTTTGTGGGAGTGCACATCTGTATAACCACCATGAAATTAGTGTGGGAGTTCCTCAGGAATTTGATAATTGATCTTCATCAAAGATCTACCTGTACCTTTCTTGAGCACATAAACAGAGGCTGTTTCATTCTACCACTAAGACATTTGTTTAACTGTTTTCCTTGCTGCTCTATTCATAATAGCCAGAAACTGCAAACCTAGATGTCTCTCAACAGGAGAGTGAATAAAGAGAATGCAGTACATTTACACACTGGACTATTATTTAGCTGTTAAAAAAAAAAGTAATAAAATTTCTGGTAAATGGATGGAAATAGAAAACGAATCATTCTGAGTGGGGTTACTCATATTCAGAATAACAAATATGGTATATATTCACTTATATGTGGACATTAGCTGTCCAGTCAATAATAATCAAGCTAAAATTCATTGAACCATGGAGGTTAGCTATAGTATAAAGAACTGAAGCAGGGGCCAGATAAGTCACCCTAGGAAAGAGAAATAGAATAGATAGTTGGGTGTGTGAGTGTTTGTGTGTGTGTGTGTGTGTGTGTGTGTGTTAGAGAGAGAGAGACAGAGAGAGAGAGAGACAAAAAGACAGAGAGAGAGAGAAACTTAAAAGAAATTGCTAAATAATGTGAGAGGCAGAGTCCTAACTAGCCATCTCTTGTAACTAAATGAGGTTCTAGCATCAGGAATGGGTTACATCTAATTGAGTTGTTTGGCAAAGGCATTCCATGAGAATCTCCAAACAAACCATGATGTTTCCATGACTATAGCTTTCTTTCCATAGACTAAAGGCAAGAAACCATAGCAGAAGACAACATCTACACAACTCCTTGAGCATGGAGAAGTTGAGCTTTTGCCTACAAAGAGCCTCACTTCCATATTATAGTGCCTTTGGTACAAGAAGGTACTCTGCACACTATGAGAGAAGAAATAGAAACAATCCAATCACAAGCCCTTCAGTCTACACTAGTGACCTGCCTACAACGTGTGTTAGTACAATGGTGGCAAAATACTTGTGGGAGTAACCAACTAATATATTATTTAACTCAAGACCCACTCCACATACCCAACATTGCTTGGGTGATGAAGAACCTCAGACTAGATAGCCCAGGGACCTAGGATAAAACTAAATATTCTTGATCCATCAAAGGAACATAGCAATAAAATGACTCCTATGGATGTTCTATTACACTCAGAGATCAGTGCCTTGCTCAGACATCAAGAATCTTCCTCCCATGGGGGTTGGGAACAAATGCAGAGACCCACAGCTAGTGTGAAGCACCTTGGAACACTCAGTACTAAATGGGTGTCACCACCAAAGTCTCCCTCAGAGCTCAGGGAACGCTGCAAAAGAGGACTTGGAAAGAGTGTGTGTGATTCAGAGGATACAGAGGACAGTAAGGATACACCTTCTAAACAAAGAATGATAGGTTCACATATGAACATACAGAAACTGAGGCAGCATTCACAGGGCCTGCTCAGATCTTCATCAGCTGGGCTCCAAGAGATGCCTCCCACCCCCAACCTAGACAAATTTAATTGATAACAACTTGCAAATGAAAATTTAGTTTTCTTCATGTGAGTCTTACTGGGGAAACAAAAGATAAAAGATAATGTGTACACCCAGCAGTAGAAGCTGACAGAAACCAACTCAAGGGCATCTTTGATGGCTCTTTGTCTCATAATGTCCTGTCAGGACTTTTCCTTTCCTTTTTTGTTTCTTCCAAATTTTATCTTATTTTTATTTCATTTCATTTATTTACTGTCTCTTTTCCCCCTATGTTCTTTGCATTTATATTATGAATTTCACTTTTGTGTTTTTATGTGATTCCTGAGTGTGCAACGAAGTAGGTCTCTGTGTTTATGAGTGTTTCTTGTGCCTTTTCTGGGGCTCTTTTTTTTCATATTATGGTATTTCGTTCCTATTATATTTGTTCCATTATATTATTATCATTTAGAAGTCAGGTTGCTTTTTAATAAAAGATAGGAAGGAGGTGGATTTACATGGAAGAGGAAGCGTGTAGCCGGCAATATTTAAGAATCAGTGCCCAGTCTGGCTTGATCTCGTGCGGCCGCCATTTTCCCGCTGCTCTGACTCTGGACCCCTGCTCTGGCTATCTGGAAACACTGGTCCTGACACCCACAAGACACCAGCATGGGGGACGGCTTCACCAATCCCCTATGCTGTCTCCACAAAGCTTGGCTGAACCCCAGACAACACCCGCAATACTCACAATTCCCGGTAGAATGAAGACTCTTAAAGCTTAAAGGTATCTAAAGGCTTTGTATATTTGGAAATGCTCAACTAACAAGATGCCCACACAATTAGAATTGTTACCCAATACCTAACCTTTAGATATAAATTGTTACCCAGGATGGCTCTCGTCCTCCTCCATTGTTGCCAGTCTCCTCCTCCCTCATTCGGCCCCTCCCCTGCCTCGCCTTCTCTGTTACTGATTCCTCACTCCACATACCTCTCATACAGCCCAATCACAGAGCTTTATACAAATGTAGTCGGAAAATATTCTGCTACAGAAGAGGAAAGAAACTGGGAAGTAAAGGGAGAAGAGTCTATAATCAGGGCACATTATTTAAGATAAATAAATCTACTTTCAGTAAATGAAGAACATAAAACCTAGTAATGCCTAGGAAGAAAAGGCAGCAAGCAGCTGATGGAATAGGTTCCTTCATGAACAGAAGCATTTTCTCTGAGTACGATCTACTTTTAAATCAAACTGTGACTTCCTCCAATGTCTTTAGTTTTCTGCACAGCAGAAAATATTTTTGTTCTCATATTTTTAAAGATTTAATTTTATTTATGAAAAGATATAAAATTAATTTGTCTATATTGAATTTTCTGAAATTCCTTATAAGTTTGATTGGGGATAACGAGAGTTTTAGCGCTTGTTCTCTGGGTAAACTGATCACTGGACCTGTAGCATCTTTACCTGGTACAAGCCAATTCTAAGTAAAACAGTCATATGTAAATGAGATTGTTGACAAAGCTGGTGTTCTGCCATGGTCAGACAGATGGCTTAGAAAGCATAAGGCAACATTAACATTTGACCTCAGAACTGTTCTTTCTTTCAGGCCTTTCACACACTCCTACCTCTCATTCTGATTAACTCAGTTATCACTTTAACAATACTCTTAGAAGCTCCATGATGGGTTAGAGTCAAATAGAATTCTAGCTATCTACACAGTGTGTATGCCTTTAGAGTTCAAACTACATGAACACATAGGCATAATGACCTATAACTTGTGTGAACATAGTGACACCATATTGACACCATTAATGACTATCTGGCCATTGAAGGAGAAATTATATAGAAAACAGATCAGAGAACCATTTATCTCTAAGAAATCATAACATACTAGTCAGATCCAGTGGCCTGGCAATAGACTTGTTTCTCCAGAGTTTCTATGACCTTTCAGTTTTTCAGGCAATAATGGAAAGAGTTAAGGGCTGGAGTCACAGTGACATTAAACATAGAAAAAGGCTGGTGTCATATATTACAGATAGCTTGTTGTATCAGAATGTACCTACTGAACTGCTAAGAGTTGTATTCTTTCTGTTGAGGCAAATTCCTGTATCACTTTGAACTACCTGCTCTAATTTCCTCTCTACCATCTTTTCACAAAGAAATCAAGGGTGAATTACTAACTATAATTTGTTCTTTGCAACATAGTTTAATAAAATTTACACCCTCTCCAAAGCCACCCCATTATACCCTCTCTATTATTCAAACATGAAGAATATCATACATAAACAGATAGTTCCTTACAGTTGCTGACTCCAAGATTGTGTCCACGGACATAAAAAAAAAATCTGTATAGAATACTTTTAGAGAGGTAAAAGAGCATACCCCTTCTTACTAATTTCTCCACATAAACCCCTATCAAGAAACATCTTTTTCAGATCTTACACTATCCTAGGTTCTGAGTAGTCAAAGCATTTTAGATCATGTTAGCTGAGGCTCATAACCATTATGTAAGCCAAAGAGAGAAGCATAATTATTCCTGTTTTCCATATAAAGAATCAATGTTCCAGCAAGTATAAACAGTTCTTCCAAGCCCCCATGGTAAAAATATATATCTAAAGTGAAAACTTAGACTATAGCCTTTGAATTTTACTGTTTTGTTCTGGCTTGGCTTTCTGATCTCTACAAAAAAAAAATGTTTTGTTTGTTTGTTTGTTTGTTTGCTTGCTTGCTTGCTTGCTTTGCCTATTTTTAAGGCACACATTTAATATTTCCATTGAGCTGTACCATGATAGATTGATTCATATGAATTATTCAGATAATAGTTCCTCTTATATATTTGGGGTTTAAAATAAAAAGACACTCATAACCACTTTTTATTGACTAAGGAAATAATATCCATCCAGAAGCACAGACCAAATCATTTCTATGTGAGCAGTTTGCTTTTGCACATCTATTCCCTAAAGTGAAGTGTGTGTATTTTTCTCTTTGTCCCTTCCCTTCCCTTCCCTTCCCTTCCCTTCCCTTCCCTTCCCTTCCCTTCCCTTCCCTTCCCTTCCCTTCCCTTCCCTTCCCTTTCCTTCTCTTTCTTTCCCTTCCCATTCTTTTTCTTTTCTAAGATTTGGGCTTTCCATTTGTCCACTATATTTATTTAGCCGTCTTCTGCTGTAGTAGTTCATTATCCACTCAGTCCCTTTGCAATTAGCTTCCACTCCTTGCCTCCATGTTTTCCTTAGGGAGAGCCATGCCCTGCATTGGAAAGCTCCAGAGCTTAGAATCAAGCAACCTGAGCTATTGACCGTTGCTCTTTAATGCTTGGGGGGAAATAATACTTACAAACACACTGAATGAGTGAACGAGGAAGTAATCCTGCCTAAATACTTCTTACTTTTAAAGTGATCCTTGTACCTAGGTGAAAGTTGTAATGGATGTAATGAGTATTCTTGTTTAAAATTGCACATAAGAAAACTGACATTATGACTGCTACAGCCATCATGTTAATTGTATCTTACAGCAGAACTCACTCCACTCTTGGCTGGACTGTGAAATAGAGCAAATCTATAAAGTGAATCGGAAAGGTTTTATGTAAGATGTCAGATAAAGAGCTGAGGATGACAGTGGTGTGGAAGGAAAATCCTGTCATTCCTTAAAATTGTATTGTCACTCATCTGTGGTGTATGTGTGGTAAAACAAAAAGACAGGAAAAGGAGGATGAATGAGAAAATACTTGGTTTGCAAGACAAGACAACTAAGGTTAATTGAGCCAGTACTGAACTTATTTAAGATTTATTTATCGTCTACTTTACACTAATCCATCAGAGAATGTAAATAAGTATTCTGAAGGGAAATACAGACTTCAAGAAAAAGCAAATACATAAACTGTAGCAGACTACAAGATAGAACTGTATAATGTACAATTCACTTTATAAAAAGCTCGCTCTTGCTAGCAGAAAGGGTTCTACTCAAGAAGTGGTACTTATACCAGGAAGTTGATGCCAAAGAAAGGTTTCAGAAGGATTTGATGAATAGCCTTCTAGCCTCTGCCACCAACGCCAGCTCCAAGCAGATAGAAAATGGAATTGTTGAGGAAGCTGCTTCCTCTGCCAGTCAGGTAAATGGAAAAGGAGAGACACCATGGAATCTTTTAACCTCAGAACTGTTAGTGCTTGCAAGCCCAAATCAGGCCAAACCACACAACACCATAGCACATCTTGTTTAACTTAGTTATCTACACTCTTATAAACTTCTTGTTGGATTAGAGTCAAAGAGAATTATTTTTCTATAGATATATACATAGTGTATATGTCCTTAGAGAACAGATCTCATACACAAATACATACAAGTGCCAATATTGTTGTGTACATGGGGAACGCATATTAACACCATCAGTCTTGCACTGGGGCATTGAAAGAGAGAGGACATAGGGCAGCAGAGAAGGCAGTCTTTTCTTTCCAATGAGCCATAAGAGACTAGTCAGATTGGATGGCCTGGCAATAAATCAATTTCTTTAGAGCTTCTTTGACCTCTCGGTTCCTTAGGCAGTAAATGAAAGGATTGAGGGCTGGTGTTACAATGGCATAGAAGATAGAAATAACTTTGTTCATGTTGAAGGCATGGATAGCTCGGGGTCTGGCATACATGAAAATAGTAGCTGAGTAGAAGATGGTAACCACCACGAGGTGGGAAGCACAGGTGGAAAAGGCTTTCTGCTTTCCTGTTGGCATGCGTAACACAGTGGCCAGAATGCATCCATATGATAAAACAGTGATTGACAGTGGGAAGAGGAAGATGACCAGAGCCAAGACAAAGTCCACCAACTCGGCAATGGACATGTCTGTGCAGGAGAGATTAAGAACTGGAGAGATGTCACAGAAGAAGTGGTTGATGACATTGGGGCCACAGAAACTGAGGCGAGAGATGAAGTAGATCTTTGCCAAAGAGATGCCAAAGCCGATGACCCAGGAACCAAGAGCCAGGCGGAAACAGAGTCCATGGCTCATGATAGTGGGGTAGTGTAATGGGCAGCAGATAGCCACATAACGGTCATAGGCCATTGCAGCTAGGAGAACGCATTCCGTGCACATAAGTGCAATGAAGAAGTAAAGCTGTATCATACAGTGAGTGAAGGAGATGCTGTTACTCATGGACCAGAAGCTGAACAGAAGCTTTGGCACAGTCACAGAGATGTACCAGGTCTCCAAGAAAGACAGGTTGGCGAGGAAGAAGTACATAGGCTTGTGTAGTGGCCGGTTCTGCTGCACCAGTAGGATGATGATCACATTTTCAGCTACAGTCAGAATATAGGCCACAAGAAACATCAAGAACACAGCTGCTCTCATGCTCAAGCTCCCAGGAAACCCCACCAGAATGAACTTGGTGACCCGTGTCTGGTTCTCCACATCCATATCAAACACACAGGACCTAGCTTTTCTGAGAGAAAAGAATCACTTATTCAGAGTTCATAGTCCGGCAAACATCTTTTTTTCCTGCCTTCTTTGAGTACCTATAGCAGTAACAGTTGCTTATTAATAGCATGTTGTAGGTTAGAAGTCAGTGGTTCTCCACCCGTGGGTCAAGATTCCTTTGGGGATCAAATATTTGATATCCCATATATCAGGTATTTACATTGCAATTTATAAAAGTAGCAAATTTGTAGTTGTGAATAGCAATGAAGTAACGTTGTGGTTGGAACTGTATAGAAAAGGAACTGTGTTAGAGGGTGGCAACATTGGGAAGGTTGAGAATCACTGGGTTGGATAGATGCATGGGCAATAATAACATGCCCTAACTCAATTTTTCACAAAGCATCTTTACTTATATACTATTATTACTGTATTAATGATCTGGTATCAGAGATATATTAAGTATATTTCCATGTTCTCACTGACAGGAGTGTAAGGATTATATTCAAGCCTAAGCCAAAAGTCATGTGCTATCTAATGTCCTCCTAGATACCTCCTAAGTAAACTAGCAAAACCCACTTTGTGTTACTTTTGAGCTTCAAAAGATACACTGGTCTTCATGTGCTGCCATCTGCTTACAATTGTGGAAGTTCTTCATTGTAACTGGGTGACTGTTACATGTCACTTGTTTCTTTTTTCTACCATCAGTGGAGATGGAAAGGGCTTGTCACCATCTGAGGGTTACATGATCAGAAGGCATGAGGACAGTCAAACTTGTCCCTATGAGATCTCAGAACTTCATTCCAATGCCAAGTTTTCCATGGAGTTGCTCTGCCCTTGAAACTATGTGCTCTCTAAAAGCCATCTTCCTCTCTTGTTATATAAATATTAATGTGTTCAGTGGATGTCACTGTGAATAAAATAAAATTAAAATCAAGCAAAAGGTGTTTTATTTAAGTGACAGATGACAATGAGTTTGGAAGTGGCTCCTGCTGCATATTAAGGCAGTGTATTCACTGGGTATCAGGTAACATTTACTGTTAACAGTAGCATTTACTGTTCATAAAATGCAGCAGTTAATCCATAAAATAATGTTAATGAGACACAGTCCAATTTCCCAAAAGAGGCACTGTACTTCAGACATATAAAGTAACAGTTTCTAATTAAAGAGGGATGCTGCAGTCAGAATTATACCAAAGTTCAGGTCTGTCTGAGCCACTAGACTCACTGACCCACAAAGAAAGTCATATTTCAGTCTCATCACTACTTTTAAACATTTAACATTTATAATTCTTCTAGGAAATGTTCTCTAGTCCCACTGAAATTTTATTATAAGCACAGGCCATTGGAGATGGAATGAACATAAAACACAAGAATATATTTTCCTTCAAACATACAAAGCAGACAGAAACATATAAAGATGTTTGTCACATGTGCCAGAGATGATAAGCACATAATACATCCCAAGATCTATCAGGGAGAAAGTGGGATACTGCAGGCAAATGACTTAGAAGGAAAAAAGGCATAGAGGTCAAAACAGCACAGCGTAACAGCTCAAAGACTGTGTGTTTGACAAACTGGGAGAGAATTAATTGAAAAAGGGATGCATGGCAGGAGGGAAAAGGAGACTCATTAGGGTCCAGATTATGGGGAACTCCACACAGCATTACAGAGTTTAAGAGCCATCCTTAAGCATAAAAAACACAATGAGTGAATGTTTGTCATGAGGATTATAATAGCCTTATATTTCACCCTGCTTGTTGATATGAAAAGATATATTGGGTAGAATAAGCTTATCAAATGAGAACTTGATGGGCAAGCTATAAGTCACAATTAGACATGTTGGCACACAAGGAAGAACAAAATTGCTAGCTAATGATTGATTGCTAAAGAAACTGAGATGAAGATATTCAGCTCTCTCTAGTACCATAAGCAATACCAAGACGTACCTACTTACATAAGAAGGACCACGAAGTTTGTAGCATAAGGATTCTGGGGATCACATAGGAATCTAAGGGTGGTGGTCATAATTGGGGTATTTAATTAGGACCCAACATCAGGAAATATTTCTCAAAAGCAGTAGGAGAAGCCTAGTCCCTTTGTTTATTGTAAAATTCTTTGCACATAGGTTTCAGAAAATGAGAATATCATTTTGTTCAGCTTCTGGAATTACAGTGGATGGAAAGAAAAAAACATGAAAGATTTACAGTTTAAATAGCAGTGTACCTAAGATTTGCCTAGGTATTATAGATATTGCAAAAGGGACCACTTACCTTGGTTTAGCAGCCTCTGATGGGGTAGAATGTGAAAAACAATTCCTCACTGATTCTAAAATAGAAAGAATTGCAAAGAAAAGATTCAAGTATTGAGCAGATATGAGTAACCCACTTCCTAAACCTACAAGAAACCAATGGGTACAGATTACCCCACTGCTTTGCAGCAGATGGCGAGGGCTATATGAGAGGATGTCCCTGGACACTGAGACTACATTTGTGTCCAGTGTGACACCTGGCTGGATCTTCCAGCACCCTGGGGCCAGAGCTCCCATAGCCTTCTAGTGAGTACTTTTGTGGACTAGACCACATCAAGCTGTGGATGCCTTTGTTCATCTGAGGATTTTATACAGCATCAAAATCTTAGCATCTCTCCCAGGACTCAAGAGGAAAGAACATTGACACTGGCTGTCCAAATCTCTGTGGTATCCAAGGAAATTTATGCCCACTGTGGCCATCTCATTTGTTGTATATGATATTGGTCCCATGGGAGAAAGTCACTTATGGTCACATACTTTAGAAAGAACCATGCTTTATTTATTCACTGTTGAAAGAGTAAGAGGAAAGAGAACATTGCATTTAAATATCTCCTTTCAGATAGGTTTTGGGAAACAAAATGACCATATCTGTTCTTCTAGGGAGACCATGACTGCTGAGAGCTAGACTGGTTTTGTGACGATTTAGTCATGGGTTTAAATGGAAGTCTTTGTCATCTGATATGTCATAAGGTAATGTCATAAAGTATGCTAAATGACTTTATCATAACGGGTGACTGTCACTGTCATCTACAGGGTATCACTTGACTAATTTTCCAAATCCTGAGACAAAATTACATTTCAGCACATGTCACTTCTCTGTATGTGCAGAACTCCTAGGCAGCCCTCCTAACAAAGAAAAGCTTGCAGAGTCACTGTGATTTTATAAGACAGTAAGTGGAAACATTGAAAGTCAGAAACAGTCCATTCTGGGGTGACACATTTATGGTAATTAAGAGAGAGGCTTCCCATGCAGATTCTTTCATAGGACTGAAATATAGAAAACAGATTATAAAATAGTAAAAAAATAAGGTTCTTCTTTTAAATCTCTGTCCTCAATTCACCTCTAAATTCCAGAAATAATCTGATGTCATTTAAAATGTATCATTTAATCGTAGCTTTCCATCATGAATTTAAACTATTTTTTTTTTAGTGACTGTTAATGGAAAATAACAGAATATCTACCAAGCCATCTACCAAGCCATGACTGCTTTAGCAGCATGAGCAGAATGCTAGGCTGGGCATGCTTCTCCTCCAGAAACAGGAAACATCCTTCCTATTGTGACAAGAGCCCATGAATTGCCAGAACTACAATCTTAAAGTCAATTTTTTAAATATAAATAATCTTAAATTGATCTGAAACATTTGTCAAATGCAACTAGGTATATATGGTATCACCCTGACATGCTGTCATCAAGAGTTGAAATAATAAAGCTTTTATTGGAACTTTTTGTATACCTCCCAGTGGCTCCAGGCTGGTGGTCCCTGACCTGTGAGATATGGTCTGCAATAAGGAAGTCAATGGAAGCAGAATAGGTCTACTCATCACATGCTAACAGTGAAGCAAAAGGACAGGAAAGAGTCAGTGTCCCAGTATCTCTACTCTAATTTTCATTCTGTTGTAATAAAAAAAAAAAAAACGATCAAAAGCAAGTAGGGAAGAAAAATGATTTTTGTATGTTACAATGCCCTTTTATTGTTTGCTCAAAGGTGACGCTACTGCCGTAGATATTTTCTTAGAAGTTTTATTGCCTCTCAATAGGATCTCATTAAGACCCACATCTTCAACAGATGAACCTTTAGAAAACATTCAAGGTACAAATGATTGATAACTTCTAGCAGCATCACACAAAAACATAAAATTATGTTAGAGATAATCAGAAATTCATTTACAGTGCACTAAAAGTTATTACAGTTAGTAAGGTCAGAAGACTATAGGAAATGTCTCTTTTCTATATATTTGGCATATATATATATATATATATATATATATATATATATATATATATATTGAAATCTCCTGTAACCATTCATTCATTTATATAAGAATTTCCACAAAAGAAGTCATATACATACAATATTGGTTACAAATCCAACAGCTTTATTTGTTTTGTAGAAATTAGTATGTAATTAGCCTATTGAAGAAAAACATTGAAGTTAAAAGTATGAGCAAATGGCAATACTTAGGGAATTGTATAGATTATAAAAGATAGACACTATCAATCTACACCTAATGGCTGATTCATTTTGTCAGATATTATGGCTTGTTTTCTGAAGTTTTACTTGGAGTCTTTGACATTAGTCTGATGATGTTGCTTTTGTTATATGAGAAATATAAACCTTGCCTCAAATTATGTTAATTAAGGAGAAAAATATTGGTTAGGAATTATTGATATTGTTAAACAAGATTGGAAAGGTCTACTATGAGGTGACACTTCCTATCCACAGTTGTCCGCATAAAGGTTGTATGATACTATTTCTTTCCTTGGAGTATGTTGCAGAAAGATTATATAGTATGATATAACTTGTTTAGTTTAGGTCTTGGCTATCCAGTTTCTGCAAAAGAAAGATATGTTGTATAAATTTTTCCAAGGAGATACATGGAAATGTCTTTACCAATGATAGGCTAAGCAAATAATCCTATACAAGTGTACTTTGGTGAACAGATAAGATTTTTTGAATTACTTATAAATACATTGGTGTCTCCTGGGTATCTATATCACTGAAAAGCTCACCCCAGCATGGGTAATGAGAATGACTCATAAGAGCTGAACAGTTTTCTGTGCAACTTGCAGGCAGTTGCACAAAAAAAAAAAAAAAAAAAAAAAAAACTCCTTTCCCCTGTAATTTTTACTGCTCATCTAACCTCAGGATGGAGCCTTTCAAGTTTTGTAAGTTCCTTGTGACTTCATATAAGATTCTTGGATGTTTTGTGAGTTTCTTCTCTTCTCTACATCAGGGTATGGTTCAATCTGGAAGAAACTGTTTTCTCTTGAAAGTGTATATTTGAGGAACAGAACCTTAGCTCCTGGCAAATTTTCATGAACTAAGAGTTGAGTTTTGAGATTTGCAGTAGTATGTTTTACTCATCCTAGGTTATAATAATGAGGATGGTAATAATTCTGGGATATAGGCCAAATTCTGCCAACAATTTAAACTCCTTGTTTAGTGTCAGAGGTCCTTTGTCACTATGACATTTAGACAGTACTCACCAAGAACAAGCAATCTTTCTAATAGTATTTTACTGACTGTGACAGCTATGCTCTGTGACATAGAAAAGATTCCACCCAAATGGGAAACCATACAAATGACTAATAACACATTTGTAATACTTCTACAGCCCCAGAAGCTGAAGAAAATTACTTTCCTCCAGGTAATTATTTCTCAGGCAGGTCTGACAGTTGAGTTATCCTTCACAAGCCTCTTTAGGAGATGGGTTACAATGACATGGCTCATCCCAAGGGGTTATCATATTAGTATTGCACTGGGTCAGCCTGTGTGTTAAAGGACAAATCATACACAATCAGAACAGATTGATCAGCTATCTGGCCCCATTCTAATATTTTATTAATAAATTATAGATGCAGCATTGTTTAATCAATTTGTCTTAATACTGTTCAATGAGTATTGTTTTCCACTCACTGCTTTTATCCTTTAAAATCAGAACTGGTTAAAGAAGCCCCAGTTAATAGAGGTCAGAAGGTAGTTCTACAACTTCAGCTGAAGCACCAGACAGATGATTTAGTTTTCCTTCTTCAGTCTATTAAAAAATAATTCTGGTTGAGGGTGTTGCCCAGTGACACAGAGTTTAATTAGAATGCAGAAATTCCCAAGTTTCATCTCCAGTTCAGGAAAAAAAATGTCCAGGAGTGCACATGTTCAACAATACTTGAGGCACATGAATAATACATCAAAGATTTAGGACAAAGATCTCATCTTGTTGAACTAAGATAGCCCTAGGCATAGTTTTGTAGGTTTTTTTTTTTTTTTTTTTTTGCCTTTCTCAGGAACACTATGACACAAATAGCTCTGTAATAGGTGTTTTTAATTTTTAGGTAAGGCCCGCTAGTGAACCACATCATTTCTATATGGTCAAGAGAAGAGTTATTGTGTGTTTTCTAAGAGATGGGAATATAATTTATCTGATAACATAAAATAGACAGAAGAAATTTTTTAATTAGCATGATTCATGTACACATTATATACTATAGGAATTTCCATTGTTTTGATCAAATTTGGAAAGATGAAAGATATATTTGATGTGAAGAGAAATCAGAGCATGGCTTTGACCATATTTACTGCATATGCTCCCCTTGCTACTCCACTAGACTTCCTCACTTTTCTCAGATAGATTGCTCATAATTTCATGTCATATTGACATATGCATATAAAATGTGAAAAGAAAAATACAGTATTTGCTTTCTGATTCTGGCTTAGTTGCATTACTATGATGACCTCCAGTTCCATTCATTTTATAAAAAACCAATCATTTCATTCTTTATGTCTGAGCCAACTGCATTGTGTATGTTTACCGTGCTTTCACTGTCCATCTGTTGACAGTAGACTGACGCTACAGCTTGGTTGTCATAAGTATGCACAGATGCACAGGTGACTCTCTCATATGTTGACTGGCATTATTTTGATATATTCATAGGGAGATGTTAACATAAATTTATTTTTAGTTTTTTAAAATAAAACTTCCATGTTGTCAGGTGCAATGACAAATGCCTTTGATCCTAACATGCAGGTGGCAGAGGCAGTCAGATCTCTGAATTCAATGCTTGTTTGGTCTACATAGTTCCAGGGCAGCCAGTGCTTCACAGAGAGACTATGTCTCAAAAAAAAAAAACCTAAAAAAAAAAAAAACAAAAGGAAGGAAAAAAGGAGTGAATGAAGTAAGAAAGAAAGAAAGAAAAGAAGGAAGGAAGGAAGGAAGAAATAAAGGAATGAATGAATGAAGGAAGGAAGGAAGGAAAAAAGGAAGAGAAAAAGAACCTCTGTGTTGATTTCTACAGTTGGTACATTAGTTTCTTCTTTTCAACAGCACATAAGGATTATATTTTCTTCCATTTACTCAATGGTGTTAGTTAAAATTTGTTTGTTTACTTTCTTTTCTTTTTTTTATATTGAAAACATATTCTTCTCTCACACAATACATCCCTACCACAATTTTCCCTCCCTCCACTCTTCACATCTCCCTCCTCTCCTCTGCACCAGATCCACACACCATCTGCTCCTCTTCAGGAAGAAAACCAGGCTGCCAAGAGACAACAGCCAAATAAGACATTTGTTTCCTGTATTTTTAATTAATTAATTATTTAATTAATTAATTAACTTTACACCCTGCTTGCAGCTTTCCCTCCTTTCTTTCCTCCCCTTCTCTTCCTCTCCCATCTGCTTCCTTCATACCTACCCTTCCTTTCTCTTCAGAGAAGGGAATGCAAGTTGCAGTAGGACTAGGCACATCTTCTGTAATTGCGGCTAGCCAAGGCAGTCCAGTTAGGGAGAAAAGGACCCAAATGCAGGCAAAGGAGTCAGAGAAAGCCCCCGCTCCAGCTGTTAGGGGTCTACATGAAGATCAAACTGCACATCCAGTACATACATGTACAGGGGGTAGGTATGTCCCATGCATGCTCTTTAGTTGGTGGTTCAGTCTCTATAAACACTAATTGTCCCAGATTAGGCAATTCTGTAGGTTTTCTTGTGATGTCCTTGACCGTTCTGGCTTCTTCAGTCATTCCTTCTCTTCTATAGGATTTTCCAAGCTCCATTTAATGTTTGGCTATGGGTCTCTGCATCTGTTTCCATTATCTGTGAGGTTAAGCCTTTTTGCTGACAGTTATGCTGGGCCCTTGTCCACAAACATAGCAGAATATCATTAACTGTGTTGGGGATGGGCCCTTTCTCATGGCTTGGGTCTTAAGTTGGGTCAGTCACTTGTTGGCCATTCCATCAATCTCTGCCCCAACTCTATCCTTGCACATTTTGTAGAAAGAACAAATTGTAAGTTGAGGGTTTTGTGGCTGGTTGGTCTCTTCATCCTTCCATGGAAAGTCTTGCCTGGTTACAGCAAGTATGCATTTAAGGTTCCATATCCCCCAATCCTAGGATTTTTAGTTAGATTCCTCAGTAATTACTGGTAACTTACATTGTTTTAGATTAAAACTCAAAATACAGCTCACGCTGTCAATGATATAAAGCATGGGTAATACTCCTCCATAGTCGGTGGGAGTGAAAATTTGTACAACCGTTTTGGAAAGATATTTGGTAATTTTTCAGAAAATTGGTAATAGCAGTTCTCCCTAAAGACCCAGCTATACCACTCCTGGGCATATACCCAATAGATACTCCACCATACCCTAAAACACTTGCTCAACTGTGTTCATAGCTTTATTTGTAATAGCCAGAAACTGGAATCAACCTAGAAGACCCTCAAGCAAAGAACGAATAAAGAAAATGTAGTACATTTTCACAATGGAATATTACGCAGCTATTGAAAACTATGACATCCATGGTATTTGAAGGATAGAGGAACTGGAAAAGATCATCCTGAATAAGGTAACCCAGACCCAGAAAGACAAACATGATAAGCTGTAGTGGGAGGTATTAAAAAAGATGGCGGCTGGCTCCTGGCTCCTGGCTCAGACCTTCATGTTCCCACACTAGAGTCTGGCACCAGCTGTCTGCCTCAGTGGCGCCAGCCTGGGACCCATGAGATGTTAGCCACGAGACATTGGCATGGCTGCTGCCTCAGCTGGCCAGCTCTGAAGCCTCCATGGCTCTAAGCATGGCCCCTGGGCCAACTCTGATGCCCCAACTGTGCTCAGCTTAGCCCCACACAATAACTGCCATCCTCGCGCAGTAAATATCACAATATCCAGTACTCTGTAGAAATAAGACTCTTAATGCTTAAAGTTAACCTATGGATTTATATATCAGCAAATACTCAAATCACAAGATGCCCACACAATTTAGAATTCTTATCCCAGTTATCTAACCTTTTGATATGAGTAACTACCCGAGACTGCTAGAGACACTCGGGTATACATCTGCTGCCATCTCACCTCTCCCTAGTCTCTCTCCTCCCAACTCCTAGCTCCGCCTCACTTTTCCCTATCAAATCATAGGCCTCCTGCTGCAAATAGATTGGGCAAGAAATTTCTGCCACACTATGTAATCACTTATAAATATATATTAGCCACAGACTTGACGAAGCTAAATAACAAGGAGAGGCCATCAGGGGGAAGCTTGAATCCCATTGAGAAGAGGAAATAGAATAGACATCGGGGTGAATTGTTGAAGGGAATAGGAGGAATCAGTTGTGGGAGGTTTAAGGGAGAGAGAACTGGAATCGGTATTGATCCCTGAGATGAGCTAGGCATTTGTTTTCTTAATGGTCAGCAGTCTGACTGAAGTAAGACAAAATCTTTTGGCATATTGGATTTTGCATTCCATGATGACTAAAAATGTTGAATATTTTTTGTATTCTTATGGCTGTTTACATTTCATCTCTTGAGCATTGCTACATAGATACTAACCTTGTAGGTATCTGAATTCCCTATGTATTTATGTAGTAATCCTCAATATCATACGTACAGCAAGTAGATATTTACTCCCATTCTATGGGATCTTCTCTTAGTGAATTGTTTCCTCTGGAGAGCAGAAGAGTTTGACTTTCATGGAATTCTTTTTTCAGCTCTAGGTTTTATTTCTTGAAATATTGCAATCTGTAAGTTCTTACCCATACCTTCACACTGAAGAAAACACTTGCAATAAGGTTTTGATCAATCTTTGAGTTAATTTTTGTACAGGACAAGAGATAAGTCTAGTGTCATTTTATCCATGAGTGAGTACACAGCTTTCCCAGCGTCGTTTGTTGATGGGGCTGTTTGTTCTCCAATGTATGTTTTGGTATCTTGTCAAATATCAGGTGACTGTAGCATTGAAGATCTGTTTCTGGGTCCTTTGTTCTTTTGCACTAATTTAAACATGTGTTGTTGCCCGGGTGCTATATTGCTTCAGCTAGTATGGCTATGTAGTAATTATTTCCAGTGAAACCTTGTGAGACATCCTGCATATTGTTCTGTTTCTCAGAACTGCTTTGACTATTCTATGAAGAATGTTGTTGGAATTATGATGTAAGTTGCATTGAATCCATGAATTGCTTTTGGTAACAAGGCTAGTTTCATAATATTAATTCTGCTATTGCCCAAACCTGGAAGGTCTTTCCATCTTTTAACACTTTTTTTCTTAAATTCTTGATTTTTTTTATTATAGAAGTATTTTACTTCTTTGACTATGTTTTATTTCTAGTTTTTTAACTTTTGTGAATGGACTATGAAGAATTTTGTCAAGTGGGAGAAGAACAAGAGTCGTGAGATTCAGGCTATTGTGTTGAATATTAGTTATTTTAGAAGGACACAGTAAAGAAATTTTGTAAGATCTCAGTCTGTTTGCAAATAAATACTAAGCATTCTAGAGATTTAATAACCCTTCTTTAGAATAAGAATGTGCACAAGGAGGCCATAATAACCTCATTTACACCTATAATGCTTTAACAATAGTTCTAATTGCTCTCATTCGAGAAGGTAACCACGACCAACAGGAACTATCTGCTAGCTATGCTATCTAATATGCCATGACAGTCTCCATGTTCTTGAATAAGTCCTGAATTGCTTCTATGTGTTTCTTGAACAAAAAGAAGTTGGATATTTATTCTCAGGACAACCTTTCAGTAAGAGGTCTAGGCAGAATCTCCTTTGTCTCCACAGACATGGTTTCAGATTTTTTTGTCCAATATTAAATTTCAGTCTTATATAAGCTAGGTAATTCATATAATGCAAAATTAAGAAATATAAATTCACTTTCCTTTGTACATTAGAAATCCCCTTAACTGATTGTTAATTTGAGGTAAAGGCAATATGTCACAAGGATAGTTAGGGACCAATATTAGTTCTTGTGTACCAAAGGCCTCTTCTCCCACTTATGTCCAACAAGGCCATCTTCTGCTACATATGTGGCTGGAGCCATGAGTCCCTCCATGGGTACTCTTTGGTTGGTGGTTTAGTCCCAGGAAGCTCTGTGGCATCTGGTTGCTTGATATTGTTATTCTTCCAATGGGGTTGCAAACCCTTTCAACTCCTTTAGTCTGTTCTCAAACTCCTCCACTGGGGAACCCGTGCCCAGTCCTATGGTTGGCTGTGAGCATCCGCCTCTGTATTTGTCAGGCTCTGGCAGATACTCTCAGGAGACAGATATATCAGGCCCCTGTCAGCATGCACTTCTTGGCATCCACAATAGTGTCTGCATTTGGTGTCTCTATATGGGATGGATCCCCAGGTGGGGCAGTCTTTGAATGGTCTTTCCTTCTGTCTCTGCTCCACACATTGTCTCCATATTTCTTCCTTTGATTATTTTGTTCCCTTTTCTAATGACAGCCAAAGCATCCACACTTTGGTCTTCCTTCTTCTTGAGCTTCATGTGGTCTGTGAGTTGCATCTTCAGTCTTTTGAGCTTTTGGACTAATGTCCACTTATCAGTGAGTGCATACCATGTGTGTTCTTTGGTGATTGGGTTACCTCGCTCAGAATGATATTTCCTAGTTCCATCTATTTGCCTAAGAATGTCATGAATTCATTGTTTTTAATAGCTGAATAGCACTCCATAATATAAATGTTCCCAACATTTTCAGATGTTGAAGGACATCTGGGTTGTTTCTAGCTTCCGAGAAGATGAATCTTAACAGTGAGTCATCTGTCTACTTTACCAGAATAATTCCCTCTGAAAAGATAGAATCAACCTCTAGAACCTGGAAGATATACATAGAATCTCAACAAGCCTTTTAGCTTAATGGACAGGTATATTGTTGAGTTTCGCATATGAATATGAAAGTTAGTAACTGTAAAAGGCAGAATCATAAGATTTAATTGTCAAAGTACATGGTTTAGGTATACAAGGCAGCTAAGTATTAGTATGTGTGACTCATAAGCCTTGAAAAAGTTTCTATTCTCCTATATTTATTTTCTATCTAGGGAGAGTAAATGTGTTATGAAAACTGCTATAGGAAATAGTAAACCCAGGGTTAGCACAATCTCTAACAATAGGGGTCATTCTTTCATCTTCTGTATTTAGAGGATCTTGTTAAATGTTGAATGAGATCCTCTATTTCAACTAACCTGAATTAGTATGGTATGGTATGGAACGGAATGGTATGATTTTTTTCTAAGCTAAATGAACTTGACCAATGTTCATGTTATTTTAGACAACAATTTGGAAAAGAATCAATTTAAGGTTGAGTTTGAAGATTGGTTTGAATGTAAATATCTTTCCCCTTTTGGTTTGAGCTTAAAGAATGTCAATAAAATATCAACTATACTCCAGTGCAGGCTCCATGCTCAGGAGTAGTTGGTCAACACAAAATAAACTCCATACTTCTTTGGTGGACTTTTTGTTCTGTGTGCGTTTGTTTGTTTGTTTGTTTGTTTGTTTTGGAACTTTTTGTTTTTTGTTCATTTTGATTTTTGTTTTGTGGGACTATTTTGAAAGACAGAGATAAAAAATTTAAATTGGGCTGGCTAGGAAGGTGGAAAGGATCCGAAAGAATGGGGAGAGAAGAAACATGAGAATATAATGTATGAAAGAAATTTAAATTTAAAAATATTCAAACAATTTATAGGTTGAAAGGGAACTACTAGAATCAATGAACCTATCAATAGGTCCTAAATACAAAAAGTTGATTACGAGTTCAAAATGATTGTAGGCTATCTTGAAACCACTATCACTGGAATGTTATTTATTCTGGGGAAAAAGAGTTATGGAGACTGTTAGAGAACTGAACCATAGAAGTCTTATGTTAGGGTCTTGATGACTTCACAAGTGAGTGAATTGTTAATATTAACAAAACCACTTTAGTCCATCAGAGCTACAACATTGAGAACAAAAGTATCATAGGATGTGGGGTGAGAGTATTATTTAAATCCCACTAAAGAGAAAAATGCTAAGCATTTCATCTCAAGAGCCAGAATTGAAGAATAATATTGGTAACATCATGGTTTTGTAAGTGAGGCAGACATCAACCTAAGTTAGTCTACAGTCTCTTAATTTAGCTATACAAAGAAGCATTACCTCATTCATTGATTTGTAGATATTTAATGAGAAAATGTATGTGCTGCTGAAGCACAGGTAATACATATTACTGTCCCAATTCCCACAAAAAGTAGCAACATTTGATAAGAGTAAAAAGAAACCTTCCTGAAAGTACTGCTTAACCAAAACAAGCACTTTCTATTTGCAAAGAGAACAGAATAGCAAGAGAGATGCTGCTATGGTGGGAAACTGAAAGACAGGCTGTGGAGTCCGTCAGAGCACACAGGACACTTCTTAGATCATTGTAGCAAATGAAATTATTTCTGCTAATAGCAGTGAACACCATTAAAATATTTAAGTCAGAGGGAAAGCATATGGGATGAGCATATATATTGATAAATCATTAGCATGTAGATTATAGCTGAAGATAAGTGAGTTTTACGAACGTATTACTGAAAGAAAGGAAATCAGGGGCTGGAGAGATATCTCTTGGGTTAAGAGAAATTTCTGTTCTTGCAGAGGAGCCAGGCTTGGTTAACTCTATTTTCAGGAGATCTGATGGCCTCTTCTGACTTGTCTAGGAATCAGGCACTCATTTGGTATATATATATATATATATATATATATATATATATATATATATATATATATACAGGCAAAACACTTATAGATAGATAGATAGATAGATAGATAGATAGATAGATAGATAGATAGATAATAGACAGACAGACAGATAGATAGATAGATAGATAGATAGATAGATGACAGATAAAACATCTGTAAAAGAAAAAGTAAACAAAAGTATACTGAGTAATTGCTGCCCTTTGACTACAGAATCCTTCATGGTTGTCTTACTACTGGAATTGTTGGTTGAAGACAAAGAGCAGCATCAGAGCTGCGATGAAACAATCTTACCTCTGGGAGAGTAAATCATATTTCCTATGCAGCAAATTTTTATCTTTAGGCTAGCAATAAAATAAAATAATAAAATGACATATCTAGGAAACAGAGACTGTGCAAAACATCTCTGTGTTTCTATGCCATTCAGAAAGCCACAAAGACCCAAATGATAATTAATTGACTTGCAAAAATCATTTTTTCTTTTTCCAAATATTAAATATTTCCTCCTATTACACAGAATTTAGATTTTTTAACTTTTTGATTTTTTTTCTTTTATTGAATATTTTCTTTTTTAGATTTGAAATGTTATCCCCTCTTCAGGTCTCCCCTATGGAAGCCCCCTATTCCCTCCCCCACCACCTCTATGAGGGTACTCCTCCACCCACCCAGTAACTCCAACCTTCTGGCCCTGGCATTCCCCTACACTGAGACATTGAACCCCCACATGACCAAGGGCCGATTCTCCCACATATGTCTAACAAAGCCATCCTCTGCCATGTACACGGCAGGAGTCATGGGTCCTTCAATGTGTATTCTTTGGTTGGTGGTCCAGTCTCTGGGAACTCCAGGGGGTCTGGCCAGTTGACACTGTTGCTAGATTTCTTTTTAAAGATTTCAGTTGGACTTTAGTAACACTTAATACTTAAATACAAACATCCCTAGTTGTATATCATCATACCTGACATCATTTTCTAATAAAAATTTATATACTGTACTATGAAAACCCTTACAACATAATATTTTCACTCATTCTTTGAGAATTACATAACTGATACAATGCATTTTGATCATATTTCCTCCTGTAACTCCTTCTACATCTACTTCCACTCCTTTCCTCCTCTAAATTTGTGTTCTCTTTAAAAAGATAACCAATGAAAATACTTTTCATACTCAGTTGACATGTGTGCATACATATGAGTATGTGTGTGTATGCATGTGCATGGCATTCATGTGGGGTCATTGACAAAGTCAGTTTCTTCCTTCCATCATAAGGTTCAAAAGATCAGATTTGGGCAAGAAGCCTTGGTGGCAAGTACCTTTATCTGTCTCTGATTATCGTGGAGTCATTAACCTTGTAGAGAGGAAATTCCTCAAAGGAAGAATATGAAAATATGTACACTATTATATAAACAAGCCTTTCACCCACAGCAACCATCAACACTCATGGAGGCCCCCACAGTGCTGACAGCATGAGGCCAGAAGATAAGGACATGTCTAATGTCTCAGCAAAATAGTAGAATGCTGTGACCTTCAGGGCAGGACAGGGCAGGGTCCCAAACAGCTATCTTATTGTCTGTGCCTGTGCTTGCTGTCTCATTCTAAGGATTAAGGGTCTGGGGTCATGCAATGCTGATTCACAAGATAATCTAAAAGGAATCCAGGGTAAGACTGAATAGATATGTCAAATAAGACTCACCTTTTGATTTGAAAAAGATGAGCTATCCAGAGAGGTTTTTAGAATTGAAAAAAAACCAGTTGTCGCAAATAGGGAGCTATCTAGAAATCTCTAGAGAAAGCAGAACATAGAGAGAGCATTCTGGAAAGCTGTCTTGAGCTGATCATAGGCTATCAGCTTGGATCCAGGATTTGACTTCATGTCATTTGTTTTGCCACTTCTAGACACCCCTTCTCTCAGGAACCTTTTTCCAAGGCAAGGCTGGTCTTTGGCATACCTGAGAATGTTCAGGCTTCATGAAATATTTCTAATTGCAAATTCTAGAGAGCCCACTTCATTGTGAACTTATCAAAATGAAAGAAAAGTCATGCATTTATACTGTTTATTTATAATTGATGTAAAATTTTCTCCTTTGGCAAGAATTGTCAGAGCTCAGTCTACATCTCAAAATTTCCAACTGATTGTACCCATAACTTCAAAGGTGAAACAGAATAATTTGTTAGTGAAACAGAATAATTAGTAAGGCGAATATGTTTTTGAGTTAGGTGACAATTTTTTGACCAAAAGTGAACATTTCCTGTATTGATGATGGGTAAGCATTTAATATAAATTACCACTCATCTATACAGCCACTCTGAAAGCTTATTATTTTTCTATATTTAGAAAAACAGAATATTTCTGGCATAAAATAGCTCAGAAACTGACCAGAGAGCACAGTTAATAAAAGGCAGAACAAGAATCCAAGGCCAAGTGTGTTTGGAAAAGCTGAGGCTCATTCCCTTCTCACTAAGAGACTGACTAGATCAAGAGTTGGAAGAAGAAGAAGTCTACAAATCACGGCATTTCAGTGGAGGAGGATCTCACGGGGACATCTCATAGGTAACTGAGATGGTCAGTATTGTTTTGTGTGACAAAACTCTTTAAACATGTGTAGAAACTTCTTTGATCACAGCCATGGGATCACAATGATCAATTTTCCTGGTTGAAGTACTAGAGCTCTACCCAATCCATCTGATTTCTGGTTTAGTTCTGAAGACAGTTGGCACAGACCTCTTGAGATCTTCATTCTTTTACCTTAATTTTTCAACAAGTTTCCTAAAAGCAGCCATAACTTCTTTATTCCTTAAGCTGTAGATCACGGGGTTCAACATGGGTGCCACCACAGCATAGAACAGAGCAACCATCTTCTCTTTGTCCTCAGACGAGGCAGAACGTGGCCCTAGGTAAGTAAAGATTGTAGCCCCAAAGCACATACAAACCACAGTGAGGTGAGAGGCACAAGTCCCAAAGGCCTTGTGACGTCCCTGAGTAGAGCGAATGTGCAGAATGGCAATGACTATCCGAGTATAAGAGAATAGAACCAGGCAACAGGGAAGCATGATTACCAGAAATCCTGAAATGGCCACCATGACCTTGTTGAAAGAGATGTCTACACAGGCTAGCCGAAGCACTGCAAGGGTCTCACAGGCAAAGTGATTAATGACATTGTGACACAGAGGAAGACGGAAAGTGATTACTGTCTCCATCAGCGAATTCAAGAAACCAGCCACCAAGCAACTGGCAGCCAACCCCAGGCACAGTCCTTCATCCATGATGACAGTGTAGTGCAGTGGATGGCATACTGCCACATAGCGGTCATAGGACATAGCTCCCAGAAGGAAGAATTCAGAACCACCCAAGGCCAAGGAGACATAGAGCTGGAGCACACAGCTGTGGAAAGGGATGAGCTTTGGGGATGAAACCAAGTGAGCCAACATTTGTGGGGCAATACTATTCCCATAGCAAAGATCCACTATGGACAGAACACTAAGGAAGAAATACATGGGAGTATGAAGCCTGCTGTCTAGTCTGATGAGGAGAAGAATCAGAGAATTCCCCACAACAGTAATGATGTACATGACAAGGATCAGGATAAAAAGAAAGACCTGAGTGTTCTGGTCACTGGAAAGGCCCAAGAGAATGAACTCATTCACCCATGTGTGATTCACAAATTCCTGGCCCATGAATTTCACAGCTGAACTGGTATTTTTCAAACCATGCTGCCGGCTGACACTTCTGAGTTTCAAGATCATCCACACTGAAGATCACAGGAAGATGTTATGGTGTTTCTGAAATTAAAAAGAGAGCAGTGAGATCTTCATGATTTAAATTGTTGGAACATCAGTTCTTCTCCATAACACCTAACCTTAATAAAATGGCAAGAGAATTAAGTAATTTTAGATTCAAAGTCTTATTTGACTTTGTATTTAGGGGATTGTGCCTTTCTTTGTGGTAAGAAGTTTTGTGAACAATGAGTCTCTGGATTGTAGATGATGTCCAGTTTCATTTAACTATTTTGTTACTGGATTTCCCCTGTAGAGATCTCATACTAAGCCTTATTCAATCCTCCACAGTAGAATAAAACCATAAAACATGAAATATTTTTGAAGGATCTTCGCATATATTCAATCACTAAACAATTTGAATCTTATTTTGTAAAACTTTGGCATGTGTGTGTAGTGTGTGTGTATGTATGTATGTATGTATGTATGTATGTATGTATGTGTGAGTGTGTGTTTAAAAGTGTTTCACAAGTTTATTAGGGGAGCTATAATTTCAATTAATTATGATGGCTTAACTCCTGTATTGATAAAAATGATAGTTCTAGTATTACAGTGTCAAATAGAGGACTTCTACATTGTCCCCATTATACCAGTGGGCCAGGTATTCCACTGCAATGCAAAATGTCAATTTTAAGACTTGGTGTTACATAATAGCCAAAAAAAAATTCTGTATGCATTCAGGTAGATTTAATGAAGTGTAAAATAATGTTATGTTCCTACTGAATACTAATATTTTTTCAGTGGTGATACCTTGCATTTTCACTGGAAAAGAGACTCATCTTTATGAGTAAAGAGAGAAGAGTACAAGATACAGCACTAACTATAGAACATAATAGTGATATTGCTTACCAGCTGTTATGGCTCATGCTTGTAGTATAAACACCTTGAAGGACAAGACAGAAAGATTTCTGTGAATTACATGTCAGCCTGAGTTGTTTGATGAGTCCCAGGCAACCTGGGGTACAATATGAGATCCTGTCTAAAAGTACAGCAAGAAAACCAAACAAACAGTAGTGTCACTTGTTGGATTGTTTGATGTAGCAGCTTGTTTAGGTTCTGTGTAGTCAAGGAGAGAACAAGTAGAATGTGAACTCAATTAGCAGAGTAGAATGGGGAGGAAACACCCAGAAAGCATCCCTGATAAAGTGTCCATGACCAGAATGTCCTCCAGAAATCATGTGGAACTCAAAAACAAAAGGAAACACAAAATAATCCAAGCTTATAATCAAATGATTACTAGAACAGCACACTTTTCTCAAGAGGGAAAAATGGCCAACAGGACTGTGAAAACCAGCACCACTGCTATTAAAGTGCTACCCCAAATGACAACAAAGCATTAGCTCACAGTTAGCAACTTTTGACTCCACAAGGACATTTTCCCCTTTTTCTTGGTTACAGAAGAAAGAAAGTAACCCATTACTCCAGAGTGAAGATCATATCCAATAACTTCAAAGAGTCCTGTAACAGTACACTAGAGTGACACAGCTTCTACAACAGTAACTGCTGAGGGGGAACCCAACACTGTTGTCTCTGCTGATGGCTTCACCTATGAGTTTTTGGAATGTTCATTAAACATCACATCATTTATATGTTGTTAGGGTACCTAAGATTAATGCACAGTGTCATAAAAACAGCAATGGTCACTTTTTTATAAATTTCTGTCATTCTTCCTCTTTACATTTGAACTCATTTTTATTCCACCACATTTTACACAAGATAAAAGATGATTTATTCCAGAATCATTATACTAGCTAGAGATTTTCTTCATCTTTCTTCAAAAAAAAAAAAATGCCGGCTGTTGATGTTTACAATGTTTTAGTGTAAAGATGTGAGTCCACTTCTGCCACTCTAAGACTTTTGAGAGAGAAATCAGTAGCTGAAGAAACCACACTGCAAAATACAGCTTAACAGAAAATTTACCCATCCCCTTTCTCTTAGGGAATATGTGTTCTGAGGTCATTTTTTAGAGTTATTTGGTGGCAAAGAGGACTTTCCAAACAGTAATTATAACTAACCTATCTGGGAATATTAGTTTAAATCCTAAGAGTCTGAAATGAAATATTTGAAATGTATTTCTTTAGTGTAGGAATGCCTTCCCTGTTCCCCTTTTTGTTATCTCTTTTTCATGAGAGAATGGCTACAGACACCTGCAGTTCTACCATTGAAATTTTTTCACTCTCTCTTAAATAAAAGTATGTGAGCATTTATTGCTAATAGCATAGAGTTAAAATAATATTTATTTTTTGCTTACTGTTTTGCCATAGGGTTGAAACAAAAATTGAAAAATAAAACATAATATATATCAGAATATAATAAATTACTTTTAAAATGTTTGTAATATGACCTATTCTTTAAAGGGATAGCAATAATTCTTTCTATATTGTGTTTTAGACATACTCTAATAAACCACCAGTCCTGGCTCCCAAGACTTCATATGTAACTGAGGCAGCAATGCTCCCAGGTTTGTGTACATAGGATGGTGTACATGCAAACACACACACACACACACACACACACACACAGAGGATGGTGTACATGCAAACACACACACACACAGAGAGAGAGAGAGAGAGAGAGAGAGAGAGAGAGAGAGAGAGAGAGAGAGAGTTCAATCTGAGGGCTACACCATGAGAGAGAACTCATGATTGGTATTTTAAATCTGATAGACAATCCATAACTAAGGAAGTCATAGGCTCTTGAAGCAGTAGTAAATTGATATGACATCAAAGCACCTTTTAGTATCTGTGTTTATACAAAAGACAGAGGCTACTCCCTGTCTTAATCAGAGAATCAATTTTTTTTTTCAGTGAACGGAGATGAATTCAGACCCTTAGCTGCACAAGTTACTGAGAATAAAGCCCCATTGAGGATTCAGCTCTAAAACTGGCATTTATGCCACCATTTTAAGTCTTGGGAATGTTGCAAAAGATGGCACAGAGAGAAAATAAAAGCTGAAAGATAAGAAGGGCTACAAGTACTATTTTCTAAGTAAAACATGGGCACAGTAACCAATAACTCACAGTACCTGCACCTAGTGCTACTGGGCTCACACAAGTCAGCCCTATCATTAGTCAGCTATGAGTCCAGAGGAGGCTCAAGAGCCATACTGCACACAGCTGAGTTACTTGTAACTAACAGAATCTGCATGTTGGGGAATATAGAACCCTCTGGTAAGCCCCCAAACTTTAGTGAATAATTCCAAATCCATAGTTATACAGAGGACTTTAATTAAACTCTACGGGACACAAAATGAAACCCAAAGTCATGATCCTGGGAAATAGGTCTATCAGGGGAAGAGGACTGGAGGGGTATGAGGGAGGAAAAAGATGGGGTAGAGGCAGTGTTCAGAATGTTTTGTATACTTGTATAAAATTTTCAAAGATAAAAGTCTACTAATAAAGATGTAAAAAGAATGGTTAGTTGTTCATCTATTTATACTGTTTATGCTTCTACAACTTGGAATTAAAAGGATTAAAATAATAAAAATAACCAAGCAAGTGATGTTTCCCTAGCTATTTCAAAAAACATTCTTAAAAGAAAAAAATTTATGTTTAAACCTTTGTTGTCTTTTCTCAATAGTATAATTGCCAAAGTCTATGTCTCAGTGACTTACCACTGCTATAAGTAATTTTATCTTTGACCAAATTAAAAATATTTTTCATTTTGAAAATGAATATGAAAATCAAGGAAGACATGTAAACATGTAACTACAAATAATAGAACTTATTGATAAATTACCTATGAGAGTAATCAGAAGCCTAACTTTTCTGTAAGAGATTTTTTAACAAACATTTATGAATGTCATTGAGTAGATAATGACCAATTTGTTTGTTGTTAAAGTCTAAGTTTATAAACCAGCACCTAGCATAATTTTAGTTTTATTATTTGCTCTTGCATGCTATCTTTAATCTTTCATATGAACGTTTTCTAGAATTTAAGTTTATCACATTAAAAATTCTGTTCAAAGAAATGACCATGGAGATCAAAGATCCTCAGTTTTGGACATTGGTAACTTCAGAATCAACTGTATGCACGAGATTCTTTTACCCGCCATCCTTACAGAAAATGTAAAAGGTAGAACTCATCAGGAGTTAGAGAGATGATTCAGAGATTAAAACCTCTTTCAGAGGAGTGAGTCTGGTTCCCAGCACCCACAGGCTAGCTCTGAACTGCAGATAATTACAACTCCAATAGAGTGTCCCACGCCAACTCTAGTTTCTGAGGCCATTGACCCACATATGCATATCCTTTTGACCCCATCATTTAAAACAGATTTGTAAAAAGCTAAACACAGATCAAAGCAGAATTATTGAATAAAACATACAGAGAGCACAAGCTAAAGGACAGAGGGTGTGAGCAGATAGTATGTTACAATACTCTGACTCTATGGGCATTGCTCCCACTACCCTGTTCAGCACTTGGATAGCTGTTATACTGTCATTTTGTTCCAGAATAATTTTAGGGCAATATCTGGTTTTGTATAAGTCATCAATCCAATTGAAAGAGTAGTTTTAAATAAAGAGAATGATGCAAAGCCTGTCATGTTAACACTAAAGCCATGAAACACGAAGGCATTATCGTTTGTTCCAGAATACTTTTGAGAATTAAGGACAATCCAGTCATAATGGTGGCTAAACAACACTTTATTTCAAGTAGAAATACATATAATTTTTATATGTATGTGGACATGTGAATGCTGGTGTGTTTACATGTTTCAGGAAGCCAGAGAGCAGCTTCAATTTTTGGTCCTTCAGCTTTATTTTTCATATTTTTTTTACTGAAACCTGGAGTTCATCAGTTATACTAGGCTGTCTTGCCAGTGATCCACCTGAACAGCCACTTGCCTCTGGTTCCCCAGCAAAAGGAGTTGAGTGAGATGCAATGAAACCCAGCTTTTAAAAATGTGGATTTTGGGACTAAAACTCATATGTTTATTCTTGCACGTCAGACACTTTAAAGACTAGTCTTTATGGTTTTCATGTTACCATGACAGTCTATGTGTCTTTTTCTTTACTTAAAAGTACTTTTTACATTGGATTGATGACTTATGTAAAACCAGATATTATTCTAAAATGGCAGAAGATCTGCTTTCACATATATGAAATCAAGATCTGATAAAAAAATTATCTCTCTTCCAAAGTTTAAGCATATACTGTAACAACAGCAATGTTAGGAAGTGAACTTACAAGTAAAAATCCCCTTAAAACTGTAAGAATATTTGAAAACATGTGCCAGCTAAGTGGCACTTTTTACATGCAACAGTGGATACTGTCCCTAGAGATTCATGGCATCTGGCCAGCACTAGATGGAAACGTTTTTAGAGATGGATGACTTTTAGGAGGCTCAACCCCATCACAGTCTGGGGCCCCATAAATCACTAAATCACTTGCAAAGTATGGCTTTCTGACTTGAGGAACTAGAATCCAGCTTCTGAGGACCAACTTGACAGGACAACTGTTTTATCAAGCCACCACACTTTGAGGCTTGAGAAGAGAGGATATGGGTTTCAGAAAACTAGTTTTGTGAGTTATATTATTAAATGGGTGTTAAAGAAATAAATTCTGACTCACCTTTGGAGAGCTCAGCAAGCCACTCTGTGCCTTTGAAGGGTGGCAAAGCTTAGAATGTTTGGAATTTGCAGTGACTTGGAATAGGTAACTTTCTCAAACTTTACAAAGGAAATCTCTAGGGGCCAATTATACTTTGTTTATTAGATATCTCTTCTTCTCCCTCCTCATATATCTGGCTACTTCTGCACCCTAACACCCTAAGCATTTTAACTTTGCAAATAGAAGTTTGTTGTCCTTGTCCCTGGAGCAAGGCAACAAACTTACCAAAATTTAATTTCTCAAGAGACCAGCTTCTGTTCTTCGGTGTTTTCACTTTGAGTGGTTCATAGGCTATCCCAACTGATGAGGATACAGATGTGAATAAACCTCTACGTACTCATTCCAGTCCAACCATCTTCACTTTCTTTGTCTAGCAGGTCCAGTCCAGGAAATCCAGGAGGGTTTATAGATGTTTTTGTGCATAACTAGATGATGTGCAAACAGGCCAAAGATCATTTTTTCTTAGCCCTAGATGTATATCCTTGGTCTATATTTGGGGTTCTGCCACCACATCGTCAGTTTCCTTAGAAAGCTTGCCTGTTCTTTGGAGAAGACAGACCATTTCGTAGTTCAAATGTTAGAAAGTTTAGTTTGCTAAATTTTTAATAAAAGTGCAACAAGTTGTTACATACTCTAGTGAATATGATAAACCCCAGGTGCAATAAAATCCACAGAACTAAGAAATTATTTGTCTGTCTTCTTCCTTTGAAGAGCAGAGGCTCTACATGTAGGTACTGCTGTTCTCATCCTCTGCTCTGCATTCATGCCACCTAGCATGGTTGGGCTGTACTAGGAAGTCTGACATCTGGTTTCTTCTCCTTGAAAGTGAGAACAAGGACATTCACTCTTGAACAGTGGTTCAAGAATCATGTTCTAAAGATAAGATATAGTATGAACAGAGAGAACATCACACTAGTGCTGGGTGTGGAGAAAGAGACAAGCAGAGCTTGTCAGTCAGCCCAGGGCCATGAAAGAGAAGGAAGGATAGGAGCCAAAGAGAAAGAAAAGAGATGTGAGGGTGGGGTTGAGAAAAAGATCTTTGTACGTCCAAAGTATCTTTGACATCTCTCCTAAAGTACTTTCAACTTACTTATAATTCTCCTTATTATGTGAATTTATTGTCTCATCTCTTATTCTTTTCCCAAAATTTAGTGGACGCAAAAGGAAATACTTCAGTCACACTGGAGGTCATCAGATGACAAAAGAGGCCCCATGAAAAATTACAAAACTTCCATACAGAAAGGCAAGCCATTATCCAAGTAAAATGAGAGTTTACAAAGTGGAATTAAACATAATTAATTGCTATATATTGCATATAGGATTAACAATGAGACTATACAAAGAATTAAAAGACTAAACAAGAAATCAAAAAATGTAACCAATAAATCAGCTGATGTAATTAAAATAGTTTTCACAAGATTGGATACAAATAGCCAGGAATATACAAAAACCAGTCAACTTCACTGTTCATCAGAAAAATCAGACCCAAACTATTTTGAAACCCTATTTTGATAACTCATCCTAGTTATAATAACAATCATTAAAAATATATGCCAAATATTGGCTATGATTGGACAGAGAGGTAATTTTAACACCCTGGTGATAGGAATGTGTGATAATGCACTTATAAAACTGGAGGTTTCTCAAAATATTATCTAGAGACATTCTACATGACATAGATGCATCACTCCTGGGTATTTTTGTGAGAGAATCCAAATCAACATATCACAGAGAAACTTGTACATCAATGTTTATTGTAGCACATACACAGTCACTGAGCTATGGAATTAACCTAGGTGTTCATCAACAAAGACATGGACAAGAAGAATATGATATGTATGTAGAATATACGTTTTTACCCATTAAATGTCCTAACCATTTGCAGGAAGTAGATGAGATAGGAAATTACCATACTAGTAAACTAGCCTTAAAGGCCAGTAACAAAAAGACAAATGTGTGTTTTTGATCATGTGTAGCTCCTAGAGTTCAGACAAATACATAATATCATGGATGTATATAGTTATAAAATGTGTAAATAAAACTATCTAAAGGATAAGAGGCACAAAGGAGAACAAGAATAAGGGAGAGATGTGGGGGGGATATGCTCAATATGCTACTTTTTATTTAAACCTTTTTTTCATGAACAAAAACTGTTCATGATTCTTGTTTAATAATGGCATCCGAAGTTCCCAGAGAAAAGCAATACCTGTGCTAACAATACTATAAGGATGAATGGCTGATTAGAGTGTTTCAGATGGGAATGAAGGGTAAAAGTGGGAATATGGGTTGGGATAACTTACACGAAAGGCCTCTTAAAAGATTTTTAGGACAAGGTACTACTACTGAGGCTTCCTAAAATATACACGTATACATATACAAATGTCGTTTAGTGGAGTTACTCTATATGGAGAGACAATATTCTAACTATACACCTCATACCAGCAAAGGAAAATCTCAGTAACAGGAATGGATAGCCTCTTTGTTGTGTAATGAAGTCACATAGAACCCAAGCACCATAGACCATTGCATTTCTCTTGACTATCCTCTAGAACTTGATACTAAGACTCTGTTGCTAAATATACAACATACTTGAGTCACAGAACATGAAGAAATCAAGTTAGTATGCATATGGAAACTTTATCTCTATTGGCTAGCTGTCATAGTGCTGGCATGTGCCATATCTGCTTCCAGAGGAGAAAACTAATCCTCTCTTTCATCTCTAGAATAATCACAGGCCTGGTAAAACAAGCCCATTGGCACAGTAATGGCATAGATATAATGTGAATAACCAACTATTTTTCTGGTTCTAAGGTCCATTTCATGAGATGTAACCCATACTTGACACTGTTAAAGATACTAAAAACTTATGGCTAGACATGTCATAGACCTAAATGAAAACCAACCTACTACTATTATTCTACTAAATAAATACAGTATTAAAATGATCCATAATAAATTATTGCTTAACCAATAGATCAGTGCCTCTCTCACTCTTTATCAGAGAATCTCCTTGCCATTGACAGCAGTTATCATAGAAACTCTTAACTGGTCAACATACAAAGAAACTTTGAAATATTCAGCTCTGAATGAAACATGTTTACTATACACCTCCCGCCAAGGCCCTGGGATCATCATGGAAGAGAGAGTAGGGAGATTATAAGAACCAGGGGTTGTGGCTAAACTCAAGTAAACGTTGTTTTAGACACAACAGGGTAATAACACATATGAACTCAGTGTTGTGACAGCATGCACAATACCTGCAGAAGCTTCAGCTAGACGAGATACTAGTGTAGATGGAGAAAGGTGGACATGAAGTCCTACAGTTAGATGAGGAGCTGATGATATTTGATAGTTTCTGGGAGTACACTACATTTTTTTCTCTATAATAGATTGACTACACATTAGGGCAGGTACCACACCCAAGGATAGCAAGGAAAAAATACACTGGACTCAATGGGGAAAAAAGAAGAAACCTCAAAGTTGAGTGTTAAAATTGGGAGGATGGTGAGGGTATCTATAGGAGGAGCAGGGGGAAAGACACAAATATACTTAAAATACATCATATGAAATTCTTAATGAATAAAATTTTTGTTTAAAAAAGTAACATAATTGTGGAGCTCTAGAATATTGCTCATCCAGATTCAAATTATTTTCTTTACTTCAACTTGCCTAAGAGAGATTCATTGCATACTCCTGGATCTGCCCTAGCATCTTTATGGCTAATAGGTTTGGGTTTAGATTTTATTATCAGACCACTAGCTTTCATCAGTCCAAGAGATATTTTAGAATAGCACAAACCTGTAAGGCAGACTTTGCCAGTTTGTTGTAACCTATGCACCTGACGTTTTCACAAATATATTTTAAAGTGCTTTGATTTATGACTTTTTTCTTATCTATAACTGTACAATTTCATGAAATAGTTTCCACATTGGAACCTGTTATTTAGCCTAACCTAAATTTATGTTCCTGGTCCATGGTCACTCATATTTAGTTGAAGAATAAATTATCTGTCCTTCCATATTATTTGAGAACTGTGTTTTGTATCGGCAATACTTTTCCTTTCATAAAAGATTTAAAATCAGCTAAATTTGTATAGCTTTTAAAAATTTCTGGGAGCAGTAAGATCACCCAGAAAACAATGTTTTCCCCCACAAGACTGAAAACTGAAGCTTGATCCTGGAACCCACAGAAAGCAGATGTAGCAGCTTGCACCTGTAACCCAAGTCCTTCTACACAGAGCTGGAAGATAGACAGAGCATCTCATGGAATCTCATGGACCAGAAAGCCTGAAGTATTCAGAGTGATGGATAGAGAGCCTGTTGAAATGAGGTGGATGAAGAGAATCAGCTCCCCAAACTTGTCCTCTAGCTCCACATGCATACCCATATACATGTATACACACACACACACACACATTCTCACACACATGCATATACACAGCATTAGGATTGCCATTGCCTTGAGTTTAAATAAACATTTGTGAAAATCTGACTTTTAAAGTATTAACTGTTCTTTATCCAAAACAAATACTTCTCCATTTTGGTTGTATCTTATTTGATGTTTTTCTTGAAGTTAGTGTTTTCTCACTGTAGTTTCATACCTGTGTCATAAGAATTGTTTCTTCGTTCATGTTATTGTTGTAAATGGGATTCTTTATTAGTATTTTCAGTTCATTGATAGAAGAGTATAAAAACACTATTGATTTTATTATTCTAGGATACCTACCATCTTAGATTTTATTGTTAATGATGTTTATCAGTATCTTAGTTATCTTAAAATATGTAGGCATGGAATCATGCTCTAGGTCATAGATCATTTTCAGAGTGTAAAAGTAATATACTGATTGTTGATTAGTAGTAAAAATTAAAATAACTTAATGCTATTTGGAATTATAAAAGTTCAAAACAAAAGGCTGGAGAATTGGTTCAGTAGATTAGAGCACTGTCTGCTTTTACAGAAGTCTCAGGTTCAGTTTGCAGCTATCACAAGGCTGCTCAATACTACCTCTATCCAAATTCCCAGGGGATACAATGTTCTCTTCTGGTCACTGTGGCTATCAAGCATGCATATGGTACACAGACATACATGTAGTTATTCATACTTACACATAAATAAGTAACTATGTTTTGAGTTTAGAATATTTATTCTTTAAGAACATCATACATGAGCACCAAATGTACATAACTTTCCTTTCTTCTTCACCCTCTACCTTATCCCACGTTCATCCTTCCCAAATTCATGATCTGTTCTTAAAGTAATATAATTACATGTATATACATAGATATATGTATGTATATAATGTGTGTGAGTAAGTGTATATAATCTACTGATTCCATTTAGATTTTATAGTGTGTACATGTGTCCAGGGCTGACAAGTTGATACTGGACAACCTATGCATGACTTTGTCTCTTGAGGATACTGACCTTCCCTCTCTCAGCAGGCATTGACCATGTGTAGCTCTTTGTCTGGGGAAGAAATGTGAAACAACCATTGAAGTTGTTGGTCAGGGGAAAGAAAGACACTCCAAAATTATAAAGGTTATTGCTTTTGCATTTGGTTGCCTTCATAACCTGAAGATAAGAGTCTTTTACTGAAGGTACCACATACTCCAGACACAGGTCTTAGAAGCGCCCATCTTGAACTGACTCAAATGTCTCCTCCCTGAAAACTGGCTCTCCTGATGTTTGGAGGAGCCATGCAAACTTCCAAGGGAGGGGGCAGCTAGTAATAATTCTTTTAAGTTCTAATCATGGCTAGCATCAGTGAGGTTGAGCATGTTATAAAGAACATTTGTGTACCAAGCAAGAGTGTTGACATAAATCCTGTTCTGGACAGCAGTATCCAGGCTCAAGCAACTTGACAACTACATGTGTGCCCCAAACAGATTTTTATGTAAGGGCTTAAGTGAATAATGTCACAGAGTTAGTCGAGTGATATCACCAAGAAAAAGAGCTGGAACGTTTAAAAAAATCTATGGGTTAGTCTAAATAGTTATAGTATTTGACTAGAACTATGTGTAAGTTGTAAAATATAAAGCTAAGTGTAGGAAAACTAAAGTATAGAATGATATGTGTGTGTGTGTATGTGTGTGTGTGTATATATACATTATATATATATATATATATATATATATACATACATATGTATATATATGTGTGTGTGTGTATATATCGATATATGTACTACAGTAGACACATTACAATAATTCTCCAAATGGCAAGAGGGAAACAAAAATAAAGAATGCAAGAAAAACATTTGTTAATTCCTAATAATTAACTAAAGGCTTGTACAAAAGGAAATGTCTCTAGAACTGAGGCGTCTTAACTATTAACCATGCAACTGAAATATTGTTTTTATTAGTTCGTTGAGAATTGTTTGCAGTGTTTGGATCATATGCACCCTCCCTTAACTCCTCCCAGATCTAGACCCCTTTTTACCCAAACGACTTCTTGCTGTCTTTTCTTTTTATCATAATCGAGTCCAATTTGTGCTGCCCATTTATTCTTAAATGTGTGGCCTCTCCTGGAATGTGTATCTCTTACCAGGGGCTGCACTCTTAGAGAAAACTGACTCCCTCTCTCCCAGTCTCCCCCAGTTTCTATTAACTCCTTTAAAGGAGGGATTTTATATTAACTTTTTCCCTAAGACTTTAATAAACAACTTATTTGTGCAATACCCTAAAACCGAACAAAAATCCCCTTCATAAATGTTCAGAAAATACAACTAAAATATTTTTTTAAAGTGTTAAATGATGAATTATGAAACTAGTCGGAAGGCAATATCATTTCTAATGTTCAGGAAACACATGTGGTAAAGTCTATATAGCCTTTTGTCCAAGAAGCTTCCAGTCTACTTGGTGAATAGAGCCAAAATCTAGCCCAACCATAAAGGATTTTATTTGCTTTTTTTTTTTTTTTTTTTTTTTTTTTTTTTTTTACTTATCAGTGCATAGTTAAAACTATAATTGGTTACAAAAGTATAATTCATTTTAGCAGAAAATTTAAGAAGTAAGTGCATATTCATTAATTCCTATTTATTTAAAGTGTGGGGTTTTTCCTTTGGACTATTAGAAAAAAAGAATTATTTTCATCTATTTCTTTCCTTGAGCTTCTCCAAAGTTCTTTTCAAAGCTCCAATCACGTCATTGTTCCTCAAGCTGTAGATGAGGGGATTGAGCATTGGAGTCACAACAGCGTAGAAGAGAGCAACCATCTTCTCCTGTCCTGCTGAGGATCTGCCCACAGGTCTCATGTATGTAAAGATGGCTGTTCCAAAGCACATAGAAACCACTGTGAGGTGGGAGGCACAAGTCCCAAAGGCTTTGCGTCGTCCCTGGGAAGAGCGAATGCGTAGAATGGCAGCAACAATGTGAGCATAGGAAAATAGCACCAGGATACAAGGAAGCATGATCACCAGAAATCCTGAGATGGCTACCATGACCTTGTTGAGGGAGATGTCCACACAACTCAGCCTCAGCACTGCCAACATCTCACAGGCAAAGTGATTGATGACCTGATGACAGAAGGGTAATTGGAAGATCATGAGTGTCTGCATTAGTGAATTTGTGAGACCAGCAGTCAGACAGGCTGAAGCCAACCCCAGGCACAGCCCTCCATTCATGATGACCATGTAGTGCAGAGGGTAGCACACTGCCACGTAGCGGTCATAGGCCATGGCACCTAGCAAGAAGAACTCTGTGCTGCCCATTGCTAGGGAGATATACAGCTGTAGCACACAACTGTAAAATGGGACGGACTTCCTGGCTGACAGGAAGTGGACGAGCATCTGGGGGACAGTGCTGTTGGTGTAACAGATGTCCACAAATGACAGGATGCTGAGGAAGAAGTACATGGGTGTATGGAGCTTGTTGTCCATCGTGATGAGAAGAATGATGAGTAGGTTCCCCAGAACAGTCAGCAAGTACATGGCCAGGAACAGTGCAAACAAGGAGACCTGAGTCCTCCAGTCACTTGACAACCCCAGCAGCAAGAATTCACTCACCCATGTCTGGTTTTCTTTGCCCATTAGCTTCCTGAGAACCAAGCTCAAGTTATTTATCAATAGATAAAATATTGCTCGGTGCCAAAACTCTTCTGAGAGCCTCCCTTAAGTGAAGCACTGACTAAAATGCTTGGATGTCTCAATTAGAACGTGTGACATTAAGCTTCACTCTCTTCTCTAAATCCAATTTTTAGCCAATGAGTTTCGATTTTGTTGAAGCCCTGTTTCCTCTTATTACTATCCCAGAACCCACAGTGAGATAACGTAACAACTATGAACACTCTTCTATTAATTTACCTTTTTATCACTGAATTCTTCCAGCTATAAAAATATGATGTTCAATTTTTATCTTTGTCTACTCAGGGACTTTGAGTTTCAATTTAGAAAATAGAAAGTGTAAATAGATTTTTTGAGTTGCGAGAAAATGTCAAAAACTCCATCAGAGTCAGTAAGGTTTTAAAAGTGAAATCTATGTGACCATGTTTCATCTTTAAAATCTTCAGATGATTGTCTCTGAGGCTAAGAGTATGCAAAGGAATGATCCCCAGTGTTACGTTCTTCTTCTGAAAGAGTAGCAAAGAAGGGGTTTACTGTAGACTGTATCTGTGAAGATACAAGTCAAATTCAGAGGAGCGTTAGCTAGAGTCTCTCCTAAGTGTAATAATCAATACCTACCACAGATACTATTTACAACCATGAGACCATGGAAATCTAGCAGTATTTTCTCCTGATTGAGTTTATGTTTTGTCACTAAAAGGCAGGGTTCAGAGGCTAATCAGGAAGAGATGGACAATAACTCACCTGAATTAGCTTATTGATATAACTGTTGATTACACCTGCTTCTTAACCTCCCTTTCTTCCTTCTCTCCCTCTTCACCTCTCTCTCTCTCTCTCTCTCTCTCTCTCTCTCTCTCTCTCTCTCTTTCACTGATAGTTATGTATACCTATCACACAATAATGCTTAGTCAGACTTAATTTATTCACAGATACGGGGTTCCTATGCAAAAGCCCATGGGCATTTCCAAGTTAAATTTCTCAAACTTATCTGCAGATCACCACACTCACTGTCATGAGCACAATTGGCACACATTATGATTCTTATATTTTGTGACATTACCTTATTACAGATGGTAAGCAGACAACACACACACACACTAATGTGTACACATATATAGTTGTGTGTGTGTGTATGTGTGTGTGTATAAAATTTGTATATCTGAGGATAGAGTCAAACTCCCTTTTGTGTAATCTCTGTATAACCAGAGATGATTGTGGGCATTCTCCAGGATACCCAGCTCCTTTATTTATTTTCTTCTAAAACAAGCAGGTGTTCTAGTGCCTCAGAAACCTGTCTTCTCTCAAGCTTTTCCTGTTCTCTTTTGACTGTAACTGAGGCAATCAAAAGATAAGAATGTAACTGGCTTGATACCTCCCCAAAACTTCTAATCTTGATGATGTATTTCTGAAGCCTTAAGGATTCTGGGTTTAGAAATGCCCTTAGGAGCTCTTAGTAACCTTGTGTTTACACTTCACTAAATACACCAGTGGTTTCCAAAAGCCTCATGAACTGAGCAAAACCTTTTCCATGTCTCATTTTACTCAACCTTTTCAGAAGGAAACGTGAAGCACATACACACTTATCTCCCTCTTGGTTATCTGCTGGCCTAAGTTATTCTCCTCTCCACTTTGTTATGTCCACACATGTACGGATACGCTCTGCCACTACAACTACAAAACATGGAGTGCATTCTTCAGATAAAGCAGCCTCTAGAGAATCACTAGAATATTGGGGTGTCTCAAACCTGTGCTGGCACCCTTCGCCACAAGTCCTCAGGCACTGTTATAGTCAGTATATTATCATGTCTCTGTTTTTTGCTAAGAACATCTTACGAGGAATGAAACTCCATCTTTCCTTCCTCCGAAGCTATTCCTCTTTTTCATGTATAAAGCAGAACAGTCTTTAACCTGTTTTCCCTTTTCGCCCCAGATCTCAACACATCCTAGGACAGCAGAGTCTACCGTTTTCTGTGTAAATGATCAAAGTCGTATGCCTGGTGGTCTCAGACATATCTGAAAGGACTTGTTTCTCAGTTTGGGTACACAAAATCTCTTTTCTTCCCGGAGTAGGACATAAGAACTTAACCTGTAGCTCTTTAGTAACCAGTTTCAGTCCACCTGCCAGAGGCTTTCAGCAAGCAAAGAGAGGCTGTGTGGCTTCACAGAGAGGCCCTGGCTTCAGTTGTGTGGGACTGAGACACTGGCTTCATGCCACTGGTCCCATCTATACTCACTCATCTCTGAGAAGGAGTCTGCCATTGTCCAGGTGCAGATGAGGGCTTCTGGGGAGGTGGAACTTTTAAGAAGGAACTTCACTCCTCAGAGATAAAATCTCTATAGGCCAATTATGAGGCTTCTGCTACTTTAGTTTTTTTTTTTTTTTTTTTTTCTCTGTCTTAAAAAAAAAAAAACTAAAAACAAAAACAAAGCAAAAATCCAAGCAACTCAACTTTGCCCCTCTACTTGGAATTTTTTTTTTTTTTTTCTGTCATTCTGGTCCTTGATTTCTAATTTACATTTGAGACTTGCAAATGGCAATTTAGACTTCACTAAGTGGAACAAGAGAATCCAAAGTCCCATTTCCCCCTGGAGGCATGCCTCTGATTTTGTTAAAGGTGCACTTTAAGGACTTTGTTGTTTCCCCTTCCTTTAAATAATGAGCTAACATCCTTATGACTTGAATGTTTAACCCAGTATGTCCAGTCACGTAAGACACATTCAGGCAATGTGTCCTGTACCATGACAATTCAGTTCTGTAGGACACACTTTCCAATATTTTCTTCATAACCAATGAAAACATTCTGAAGGATTTTTACCCCTTTAGAGCTACTACCGAAAGACTTCTTTTTTAAACAGACACTATGGACTTATTTTCTTTTTATTAAATCTAGAAGTCTACCTTTGTGTTCTACAAATATCCAGAAATTTACTACTCACTATAAAAAGCAATGCTGAATTAAAGACAGACAGACACACAGAAACACATACACAGAGAGAGAGAGAGAGACAGAGAGAGAGAGAGAGAGAGAGAGAGAGAATATGTGTGTGTGTTTCCCATGTATCTCCCCACTTTAATCATGTAGTGTTAAAATTACTGCATTGGGCGCTAGAGAGATGGCCAGTGGCCCACTGGTTAAAAGCACTGACTTCTCTTCCAGAAAATCTGGGTTTCATTTCCAGCATACACATGGCAGCTGACAGCTATCTATATAACTTCAGTCCCAAGGTACTCAGCTCTCTCTTATGACCTCCATAGGCACTGTATGCACGTGGTATACATGGGTAGCTACAAACAAACACTCATAAAACTAAATATTTTAAACAAAACAAACTTTAAGTAAAAAAAGAATTAAAACAGACGTGGCGGGTGTGTCACATGTGCATCGGTAGGTGGCAGAGAGGAGAGGAATATGTCTATGTTCAATATTCTCACCTATGAATATCTAAATGATTAGCATCCTAACATTCCCTGAAAACAGTAAGCCTGAGACAACCATTATTCCTGCACCAGGGAGCTTGGACAGGAAGCTAGCCTGGTGCTGGGCAGGCCCTGATGGCCTCTGGGACCAGTCTGAAACAAGAAGCGCTGCTAGGGACTGAGGGCCACAGGTGAACCCAAGACAGATGACTCCCACACAGAGCCACTTGGGAGGATGGAGTGAGAACCGAGTTCTAGATAACCATGAGTCTGGACAAGCCATGGAGTCTGGACAGGAAGCTAGCCTGAGACAGCCATCAGTTGGGTGCTGTGCAGGCTTGGAAGAGAAGACCATGTCCGAGATGACCACTGCCAGGCAACATGATGCAGGAGCAGGACATAGCACTCCTGAGACCACTCCTGAGATGAACCCTGACACTCAAAGACCCCAGGTGCTCTAAAAGAAGCAAGTAAATGGTAAAGAAATGGAAGAGAAACAGAAACAGATGGGTGTGGGAACAATGCAGTGAGGTAGAACTGGAGACTTGTGGGTAATGAGAAACAGTCTAATGTGAGTAGCCAGTGTTGGCTTGTGCTGCAATCAGGGACCACATCTGGGTCCGTGGCTCTGAATCAGGGATTTGTTACCACAGAAGTCCAGGAAGACATCACTGGTCAAGGTAATCGCCGGGGGACATGTCGAAGTTTGAGGGCTGTGTAGAATTGGCCCCACTTTCACCTGGGCACTGGAGGAGTGTTGACCCTGGGGGCATAAAAGCAGGAGAGTTGAACCCGTTCTTAGACAGTTGCAGTACTGGGGAGAGGAGCCGCACATTGCTGGAGTTGCAGGTATGCTGGCCCCAAGGATATGATTGGGAAAGACCCGGCCCTATCACTCATCTCCAGTGCAATGGCATGCATGGACAAGAAAGAGATGCCCTTCTCCTTCTATCCCCTCCCCCTCACTACCTAAAGCAGGCAGGAAAGAACAGGAGAACTATCCCTGCCCCTCTCTAGCTGCAGCACTCAGGAGAGCAGGCCCTGTGCCTCACCTGGGCAGCACAGAAGAGCTGATTCTGATGGTGGGGTCTCGGATGAACTGGTGTCGAGAGTATAAGCATGTAAGAGCTGGCCCCACAACTTGTCTGCTACTTATTTACATGGGTGAGAAAGAGATGGCCCATCCTCACCCCTTGCCACCAATGGCAGGCAGGCAAGCTGGTCCTGAGTTCATCAGAGCTCATCAGGGAGAGGTGTCCCTGACCCTCACCTGCTACAGTATGAGTGCAAGCCCTGCACCTCACTACAGAAGCACAGGAGAGCTGAGCCTGGATGTGGGAGCTGCAGGAGAGCCTGCCCTGAGGGTATGAATGTGAGAGAGGTATCCCCACCTATTGTCTACCTATGGGCAGTAGCATGGACCAGGGAGAGGCACCCTCCTCCCCTCCCTCATCCCTCATCATGCTACCTATTGCAGTAACGAAAGCTAGTCATGTCCCTCCGGCTGCAATACTCAGGAGAGTGAGTCCTGTGTGGGGCTGTAGCTCACACGTGGGTGGGCGTGGGTCCTGTTGGGCTCAGTTGTGGTTCCTGTGTGTCTGCCACCCTAGGTAGCTGGAACCGCAGCTCAGAGGGCAGAAGCGTGGGAATCTGACTGAGTTCACTCCACAGTGTAAAAGTCGCAGAACTCTGCTCTAGGCATGGGGAGATCTCAATCTGAGGTCCCACAGGGGCAGAGCTCTTGGATGGGGACCCTTGGGCAAGAAGGCGTTTAGGGATCGACTGGTCTCAGACCCCTGGGCTCCCAGGTGCCACTGGAGCTGTGGAAGAGTTGAGACAGGGGCATATGAGCTGGACCAACCCGCAGCTAAGAGAAACAAGGGGGAGAAACTCCAGTGAGACCCCGCAGAGTAGTGAGACTTGGCTGGGTCATGGCTGGCTTGGCTAGCTTGCTTAAGTTGGATGGAACATAGAGAAGTCTTCCTGTGGGAGGTGGTGGCTCATTGGTTGAAGGCCCACTCTACGGTCTCCACTACGAACCCCAGAGACACGAAGAAGTCCATGATTTATTGTCCAAGGTTTATTGTCATGGCAGAAAGTAGATGTTGCTGTACCCCCCTGCTTTCAGGGCGGGCCTAAGGTTAAATACATTTTGCAGAGAGGAGGGTCTGGGAAGGAAGGCTTAATTGGCTATGCCCTCTGGCCTTTAGGTATCTCATTAATATGGAGATCTCTTGAGACTCTGAGGCCTATAGTCGAGCCCTCTATCTGTGAAGGGGCTGGTAGGGACGTTGCCCTACGTGACAGAAATGTACAGATCAATGGAGGTCTTCGGCCTCATATCAGGAGCCTGAAGTCTGGGAGCGTGGTGAAATGCATGCCGTCTCTAGCAGGGATACCTGTTGGGTCTCTGGTCATCTCTAGCCAGTGCTTGACCAGAAACCATGCTACCCTTTCACGGTCCTCTGCCCCACAGGTCTTGCACCTCGCCTGGGCATCAGGGTAAAGCTGGCCCTGGTAGTGGGAGCTTCTGCTGAGATGGCCTGAGAACAGGAAAGTCTTTGGTCTGACCAGCTCAAATATCTCTCAGGCCCAGATTCAGGGCTTTGAATTGGCCCAACCTCAACATCTACTTCATCGATAAATTGCTTGAGTGCATAAAGGGGCCAGTCTTACAGATCCAAAATTACAGTATCTCCATTTCTCAGGGCAACAACATGATATCTGAGAGGTCCAGTGAGGTTGAATATCAATAGAGTAGCAGAAGCCAGAGGGCTCATACCATACCAATAAGTCACTGCAATAAACATTTGTAATCAAAGAAGTGTAGACTAAAGGGAAAACTGTGGGACAGGCTTTGACATATTACAGCTTCCACAATAAGATTTTATTTTACTCGGTTGAGGGGGAGGTTGCAAGGGAAAAGGAAGGCTATGAGGGGAGAGGGAGATGAGTGGGATTGGGGTGCATGATGTGAGATTCACAAAGAACCAATAAACTGTTAAAAAGAATTGCTGCATTGCATCTTAAGTCATGTCTAACTATGACTACTTGTGCCATTTTTCCAAGACATGATTTTGCTAATTAAACCCCCATCAACTATGAATGAGGATTTCTTTTACCACAGGCTTTCTCTGGTATTGTCATTGTCAATCTTTGACATTATAGCTACTGTGATGGAGCCACAGTGTGGTTATATTGTGATATGTCATATTTCTCACACAGAAATGACTTTCATGTTTTCTAGTACGTATATGCTGTTTGGGGACTCCATTTTCTGGAATATATATTTGATATTTTATACATTTTATATTGGTTTCCTCTCTCTCTTCTTTTTACTGAATTTACTTATTCATATAGCACAACCAGTGTTGTTGCTTTATGTAGAAAAAACATTTTTTTCCTACACTCTGACATTCTTTGTGTATCCTATGTGTGTCTTTGATCAAATGGTGCACTTAACTTTTGTGCAGTTCTGTGCATCACTCCTTCCACGAAGCAACTGATTTCTGCATCCTCTCTTAGATATCTTTATCTACCTCCAGTCATGAAGGTGACCTTCAATGTGACCCTTTTGAAGTTTGACTGTTTTACAGTTCATAATTAGATAACTAATTTAAATCTAGTTTATGAAAGTTTAATTTGTATGAGGCCCATATTGGTGTTTGTCAGTGTGAATAACAATTAGACCTAATGCACTTTATTGAGATTGAATGAACAGAGTTTGTTTCTCAACCTTTTTCCCTAATGTATTTGGTTATTTATTGCTGTGGGAAACAACATTGCCTTTATTACAGTAGCTTAAAATAAACTTTCCTTTCACACAGCATTAACATTAATCCTTCAACCTGACTACATCTTTTCAAATTTTTTGTGAGTTTTAATTTAATTTTAAAATGAGATTAAAAATTAAGGGAAAACTTCTTGAACTTTAAATTGAACTTTATGGAATTAAAAAATAAATGTAGGTATATTAAGATTTAGATGCAAAATGTCCCCCCAAATTCATGTATGAAGACTTGCTTGGTCTCCAGCTAGTGACAGGACTACTGAGGAATGAATGGGTCAAAGTACACTACCCTGTTAGCAGACAGACCTCGTTGGAGGGAAATGAGTCACTTCCTTTCCTCTCCTCCCCTGTCCTCTCCTCTTCTCCCCTCTCTACTTCTCCACTCCCCCACCCTCTCTCCTCTCCTCTCCTCTCCTCTCCTCTCCTCTCCTCTCCTCTCCTCTCCTCTCCTCTCCTCTCCTCTCCTCTCCTCCCCTCCCCTCCCCTCCCCTCCCCTCCCCTCCCCTCCCCTCTCCTCTCCTCTTCTCTTCTCCTTGTCTTCATTTCTCCCTTCATCTAGTTGAGAGTGCGCCCCAACCAGACACATTTTTCTCTTTGTTTAATGTCTGTCAGTATCTAGTTTTGTATATGAATGCATTCTAGTTTATTAGATTATTTTACATATCTCAAACTTTTTAAAGATTGCTTTAAATTATACCTCCTAATATATAGACTATGGTTGGTCTTTGTATATTAAATAAGTGTACAGAAAATATTTTTATGATGCTTGCTTTCATTTCCTCCTTATATATTTAGTAGACATCATGAAAGAATTTACCTGGTCTGAAGTGGTCTATGATAAAAAATTCTTACATTTTTTTTTGTTTGGTTTTTATTGCAGTGGCAAAAACCATGACCAAAAGCAACTTGTGGAGGAAAGGGTTTATTTCAGTTTATAGCTTTTATTTTATCATCCACAAGAGTCAAAAAGTCAGCTCAACAAGGTGTTGTCTATGGACCAAAATGATTAAGGCATTTTATCAAATGATGTTCTCACTTTCCATATATGTCTAGTGTGTCTACACACACACACACACACACACACACACACACACACACACACACACCTTAAATTCCCTAACATAAAAGATTCTATCATTTCTTCCTCTTTCCATTTTAATAAATGTCTTAGGGTTTTATTGTATATGTCATGAAAAGACACCATGACCACAGCAATTCTTATAAAAAAAATATTTAATTGGGGCTGGTTTACAGTTTCAGATTTTTAGTCCATTATCATCATGGCAGCAAGAATGGCAGCATGCAGGATCTGTGAGATCTATATCTGCATCTGTAGGCAGCAGAAGGAGGCTGTATAATACACTGGGCATAGCTTGAGCATATAAGACCTCAAAGCCCACCCCCACAATGGCACACTTCCTCTAACAAGGCCACACTTCCTAACAGTGCCACTTCCTATGGACAAGAATTGAAACCCATGAATCTATGGAGACCAGATCTATTCAAATCACCACAATAAATTAATTTTTTCTGAGAAAGTTGTTTACTTCCAGGGCCATTAAGATAACTGGGAAGGTAATGCACTTGTTACCAAGCCTTATGACATAAATTTGAACCCTGGGGCCCACATAGTAGAAGGAGAAAATCAAATTGTAGTCTGATCTCCACACATTTGCTGTATCATGTATATATGTGCCTCAGTAGTTAAAACACATTATGTAAATGTGTCGTCCCTGAGAGAATAATTGCTGTGTTCTCAAAGACCACTTTATGCCCCTATTCTCCTGTTTATTTCATGTTGCAAATTTTAATGTTCTCTCTGGTGTTTTGGAGGTCAGTTGTCTGTGTAAAATTCCTATGCCTGAGCTTTAAAGGAGTGTGAAGGGCCTGCCCACTGTGTGCTCTTCTTGCAGATCAGACAGACTGTCAAAGTGACTTCCTATGATCTCCCACAGCTCCTCCATGCTATGGCCAGGGTGGAAGCAAGAGTGGGGGTCGTGGAGAATCTCTCAGCTTCAGATTCTCTTATCACACTTCTAATTTTCTTTCCATCATTCATGCTGCTCAAGGTTTATTCTGAGACCAGAATGATTTCCCATATTTGCAATCTTCAGCACAGAGGTTCTTACCATTTAGGGTTTTCTCCTGGTCCTTCTATACAAGTAGCATTGAGCATTCCTAAGAAAGTCTCCACTTACTGTTTTCTCATCAGGTTGTTTGTCAACTTTTTTGTCTGAAATCTTGCCAATGACACTTGTAAGCACCTGCTTAATCTTCCCTGAAACATCTATGTTCCTATTTTGATTCTTTACTGTGAGATGCTGAAGCTTTAATTGCCAGGTCTGTCTTGTAAACTATGGTAAATTATCAACGATCCACTGGCACTAACATATGAAGAATACCTCAGTGCTATTTATCATAGTGGTGCTCACAACAGTTACATGTGTTTCTGTAACAAAATTTTAGGATTAGATCAACCCTAAGGTAAACTATAAATGCCAGTCTGAGGAATAAATATAGAGTCCTCAATTATTTCAATTTTTTATATATTTTGATTTTCAGACATTTTTGTGTATTACTGATTTGCTAGCATGAATGTAAACACACCACCATGGAGGCTGGAAGAGTGCACAAGATCCTCTAAAACTCAAAACATAGACAGTTGTGAACTGATATATGGTTTAGGGGAACTGAATCCAGATTCTTTGCAACCGAAGTAAGTGCTTTTAAGAGCTGAACCATCTCTGCAGCTCCCAAACCCTCAAAGTTTAAAACCAGAGCTTCTGTGGCATGTTCACAAGTGGAAGAATCTCAGTCATCTGAGCTGATGAAGGTACAAAGGCAGGGAAGGAAGGTCCTTCTCTGTGATTTCTTGCAATGAGAAGACTCACTTCTATTTTCTCTCCTCCTCCACCTTCCCTATATCCTGTTCAGTCATTTCATTCCTCTCTTTTAAGATACAGGTGTTTATGTCAAAGGCAAAATGTGCACCCAAAATACTCCAACCCACTAAAATTACAGAGAAAATATAAACCTAATCACCTGCTTTTAAGATGAGATTTCACAAAGATGTTAAGTGGGGCCTGGGGCACTTTCTGTTACTGCACAGCAACTCTTCTGCTTTCTTAAAATCAATATTAAAGCCACTATCTCTATGGTCATGTTTAAAGAATATTCTTTATGAGGTCAGGTCTGGCTTTGATGCTTTTCTTAGTCAGTTAGTTCTTTCCCCTTTGTTTATTTGCTTTCCAGTTTTTCAGAACAGAAATTGCTTTCTGAAGTTAGATTGCTCTAATGTTTTTGACAAGACTCCATACATGCACCATAATGTATGGTTCATAAAAATATGTCAGATTTTTTATTACTTTTAATGCTTTTGTGTATAACTGGCTTGTGACTAGATCTCAGGAAAGACTTTAGTTGATGTTTCTCTACCCAGTTCCCTCAGAATGCACATTACGCTAGATTCTATACACAAAAATGCTGAATCTGTTTGGGTAGCAATATTCTCATATTACATCAAAATATTGTGCATCGAAAATGTGCTAGAAGAGGCTAAATGCACCATGTATCACTGAGAGAAAAACGTCAAGTGTAAAATGCACTTGACTCCTCATGGTACTACTATTTGATTACCAACGATGCACCACAATTTTTTCCAAAGTACAAATAAATACTTTTTCAATATAAAGTTTTAAAATGTTAAATTTAATGACATTTAATAAGAGTGTACATAAAACAACAATAAAATGTTCATTTTGCATCAATTATACATTCTCATCCACTTAGGGTTCATCAAAAGTTAGAAATATCATAAGGAAATAATGCATCTAATACATGCAGCATAGTGGACATCTAAGCTTATCCATACAGTACACAGGAGATGATCCTGTAATCGTGTACCTCTATCTCAGCACTCTCAGTGCATCATAGCACTTACTGCTAGCTTAGGAAGATGTCAAAACTCAAAACTGAAAGCACAAATTCAATTTAATGAGTATAGCTTTTGAAATATCATGAAGTAAAAAAATTGAGGTTGATGATGTACCAGAACCATAAGAGTTGGGTTGAGTAATGGTGACAGTGGTGCTGAGTTCCGCTGAACACATTGCTGTAACAGAAAAATACACCCACATCACACACCCACCATAACCACTCAGACTCCTGCCTAACACGATAAACACGTGTTCTTTCGCACCTTCCCTGTTGCCATGGAAATACCTGCTCTAACTGAGTTGGGAGGAGAACAAAGAAGAAAAGCCATCTTCTCATCAATGCTCAGGAGTCATCAACTTGTCAGTTTTGATGTGAACCCAGAAAATTTTCCTAACAGTTTCTGCCAAGCCCCTTTCACCTCCTTATTCCTTAGACTATAAATCATAGGGTTCAGCATGGGCATCAATATGGCATAAAAAAGGGAAATCAACTTCTCCTGAAGAACTGAGGGGCTGGAGTGGGGCTGGATATAGGTAAAAATGGTGGTACCATAGCATAGTGCTACCACAGTGAGGTGGGAGGCACAGGTGTGGAAGGCCTTCCTCCTTCCCTCTCTGGACTGGATTTTCAGAATGGTGGAGATGATCTGGATGTAGGACAAGAGAACCAGAAAGAAAGGTGTCATAAGCAAGACAATGCTAGAAACCATGATCACAATCTCATTGGATGAAATGTCCACACAAGCTAATCTGACCACAGCTAGAATTTCACAGGAGATGTGATCAATATACTTATTTGTGCACATGGGCAGCTGGAAGGTGATGGCAGTGTGCACAAGAGAGTTGATGGAGCCACTGACCCACGATGTGATGACCAGCCTTGTGCATAGCCCTGCATGCATGATGACTGAATACCTCAGAGGGTTACACACTGCCACATAGCGGTCATAGGCCATCACTGCCAGCAGAAGGAATTCAATCCCACCCAAGCCCAAGGAAAAGAATAACTGGGCTGCACAGCTCAGAAATGGAATTACTTTGTGTGTGGCAAGAAAATGAGCCAGCAGCTGGGGCACTATGCTTGTGGCGTAAGACACATCCACAAAGGACAGGTTGGTGAGAAAGAAATACATGGGAGTGTGAAGTCTGCTGTCCAGTCTGATCAGAACAATGATGAGGAAATTCCCCAGTACTGTCACCAGGTACATCAGCAAGAACAGGATGAAGAGAGAGATTTGAGTGTCCCGGTCACTAGAAAGGCCAAGGAGGATGAATTCATGCACCCATGTCTGATTGTCCTGTTCCATTAAAAAATGTAGTGATTATTAATCTGCATAGAAAGTATGGGGGGAAAAACAGGCAATCAAGTAAGCATAGAGTTGCAAGTAAAATTCCACAGCATATGTGATTCCTGCCAGCAATTTTATCAGTTTTCAGTTCATTCATAAGACTATGGCAGCAAGCTTTTTATTGAGTGCTTTAGATAAACAGCCCAGTGACTTAAGAGCAGTGTCTTAGAGGATACAGTTATATTCCTCAAAGCTAGTATCTTAGAGGAAGAGTTGTAGCCTGGATGTGAGACAATACAGTTTTAAGTACTATACTTTTTACCCATTTCCTTTGTTTTGGGACAAAGAGATCATAATAATTGGCTTTGGTTTTAAAACTACCTAAAATATGTTGCCTAACTTAATCTTAATGAAATACAAAAAACAATAACATTAGGAAAATGTAGGGATTTGTGGTGAGATCTAGAATCAGAAAGCATAGTTTTAAATCCAAATTTTGTCTGGCAGATATCTCACTTACACGTCATGCTAAGCTCTCACACACAAAACAGGCTCACATTCTATAATTCCCCGATGCATTAAACATGGGAAGTACTTGGGTAACATTGCTGTACTATTACTACAATACTGTGTGTGCCTGTAGCAACCCAATTCCCACCTTGTGGTACCTAAAATCTAAATGTGATTTCTATCCTATATTTTCCACAAAAATAGACAAATACTTTGACAGCCTTTAAAAGAAACCTTTGGTCTTCTTGATAGGCTGTAGTATGTCCTGATGTTCATGGTCTGAACAAGGGTGACATAATGGTACCCCTCTCTTGGTGGTTTTCTCTTTTTACCTTAGTGTGGTTGGGAACCTCTTCTTTGGGTGTCAGTTGAAAAGAAAGCAACAGGGATATGGGAGTGTAGCCATCTAGATCAAAGTGACAAAAGGAAAGCAGATGTTTAAGGATCTATCGTCAATATTCAATCGTGAACATGGAATGTAAATTCCCTTCAGATTTCTTGTATTGTGTAAGGAATTTTTTTCAGTAAAAGTAGAAAAACATAATGCCAATTGTAAGCATTGAACAGAAACACATGTCTCTAAAAGTCTTCTAAGAAAGACACATAGTTATTTCTCCTCCATATCTGCTTGGTCACCAAAGCCACAGTCTCACCAGTGGCTTTGAATGAGAAAAAGCTGAGATGGAAGTAACCAAGTGAAGAAACAGAGGACCTTGACCATTTCTAAAGCCTAAAGGAGGAATGCTACCACACTTCTACTCTCTTCCCTGATAAAGAACAAGGTAAGCAAATGGCTCCAGGAATGCCCAGTTCACATCTTGGTCTGAGAGCTGCACTCGCCGCCCCCTGCACAATTCTACAACATCTATGAGATTAGTCTACCAGAGTTTGTTATCTTCAGTTAGCTTTAATATAACATAGTGTACAAACCAACACAGTTCTATTTTACTAATTACAACAATTATCATCAACAACAATTATTGTATGTTTTACATACAAAGTACATTAATAATTAAGGGTACTTTTTAGATGAACACATTTTTGACATGTTAAATGACTAGTATTAAGATTGTTTTTGTTGTGAAATGGCTAGAAACACAATAATGCTAAACAGCATTCATACCGTGGAGGACCCAATAGAAGCTGGTACACTACAAACGTACGTGTTACATTGTATCGATGGCATGAAACACATGGTCCAAGGAGAAAGTGGAACTTTAGTTAGCAGACAATAAAAGCGCACAAAGAGTAGATGAGGTATTTGCAGTAAAGATCACTTTTCTCAGCTAAAATGATGTCAGTGTTTCATCCTAGGAAAAAAGCAGTTCTATGTGTTTCAAACTTTATTAAGCAATTATTGGTCACAACAAAAAGCAGGACGCTAATGTCTCAACAGCTCTCAAAGTCAAAACATAAACATTCAAATTCCTCACTCAGCTCTTTGCATGCTACAATGTAGCTTATTTAAAGGCTGAATTTTAATCTGCTTTTTAAAAATAAAGTAAATCTGAATAGAAGATATTGAGCACATAGATGCTTAAAAATTTTTCTATTTCAAGTTTTAGCCTGCACTTTAATAAATCAAATATTGTTTTACCTCTATTACACCTTGGTGAATATCCCCAACATTCAAGGTTTTGTTCAGTTGTCTTTGAAATATGATTGTTGGGAAGAATCCGAAGAAGACAAAAAGAGAGATTCACATAAGTAGGCTAGAGATGAATTAATTTTTATCTGGATGAATTTGGCTTTAGATATTCTGTCTCCCTTTTAAATTTGTCTTCTGACCTTTTATCTAAAAGTCAATTAACTTCATGCCTCCTCTCTGCACCAGACTAACATCCAGGAAGATGTGGGACCCAGTGAAAATTTTTCCTTTGCTCTATCCAATTTTAGAAACAATAGCTTTTGGAATTCAAGACCTACCTAATCAAACAAATGATTGATGGCAATTTCTCAGTGATTTGGTGATGTTTGCTATTAACATTTAGTATCTAAGCCTATGGAGTCAGGCATCATGTAGCTTGTATATTTTAATTTACTTAAATTTGAACAGTTGGTTGCTCAAGTGGGACTCCCATTCATGCCCACCTGACTACATCTCTACAGAATGGCTGGGTGGAAAAAAAATACGTCCAAATAAGAATAGGATTTCTAAAAGATAAGATACTTCATTACATTTTCATCTAATATACCTTCTACATATCTTGGATGATGCATTGGAGACGGTGTGGACCACTGTTTATCAGGATAGACATGAGAGGAATGACCCACAAAAATATACCTGAACAGTACAACCATTCATTATGCTGGCGCTACACAGCCCCACAACACATGCAGATCTGGAAACAACTTTTCACATAGCTCCTCACATTGCATTCTCACCAGGTCTTTTTTTTATTTTCCTCACCAGGTCTTAACTGAGCTTACGTGTCCTTATTTCTCTGTGATCCAATGCCCCACAACCCTTATTCATCCTTTCAAGGAAGAGGCAGGCAATATGTGACACTGAGGGACTATTTCTCTTTGCAGTGATTACCCTTATAGTATCATGTCCTGCTAAATGATTTATACCTTTAAGACCATAGAAAATCTTTTCAATTCAATTAGATGGCTGTGCCAGTAACTTACATGCCCTCCCCTCAAGAATAGGTGCATTAAAGAAGAAACTCATACTAGGTGCACACAATATAAAAGGATTTCCTAGAATCTCATCCTTCAGAAAAATAATTTTGTCCAAATTAATGTCACTATAAATAAGCATAGTGATCAACTTTACATCAATCTTAAAAAGTCCAATATCAATAATATTGATTGTCAGTGGTTATCTCATCACCCATATTACAGAGATGACCCTTATAGTTTCCTATTGTTGCTGCCCTAACATACATGGATAAAATTCAAGAAGTTTTATTTCCAGAAAAATAACATTTGGGCATTATCATCATTTTGCTTCATTGAGCCTGAGTCATATTTGGCCTCCTTCTTGGAATAAGCTATGGTCTTGGCTGCAATAAATTAGTCCTGAATACAAGCACACAGCAAATGTTCTACAGGTAATTTTCTCTCATGTTGTCCTACATAAAGCAGAAGCTTACCTTTGTACAGTTGGTTTGTCAGTGGAAATCATTCCTTCCTTAAGAGAAATGTTCATGTTCATATGTGTGGCTGCACAGCTGGACTCTGTACATATGCTACATTAATTGTGAGCAAGGACATTTTCATCATCCTTACATTTGGACACAGCAAACTCCAGGGACAGTGTGGTAGATGAAATGTCAACAATGATTTTATTCCTGAAAGCACTGTTGATTTTTCTTATTGGAGTCTTGCTATGTATGTCATCTCTAGGTTTGTTCACTGACTTTTCTTATAATAAGAGTCTAATTTATTGATACACAGTTTAAACAGTCACAGTCTTGAAATTCACATTTAGTGATCTCTTTTGTTTTGATTGCATTATGCAAATTCCAATTTTCTTTATATCACTTGTTCCATGTGTCTAGAATATTCTTCACAGCATTCTGTTCTTGATTCTGTAATACTTTCCTACAGATGATTCAAGGACAAAACCTGACAAGACAGTCAGGGAGCCTCAAATATAAGCCCAGTTTATATTCTCGAGTTTTATGACTTTGATAATCAATTTAATCTTCCTATATTTGAAATACTTCCTTTGAGAAAAGTAAAAAAGTTATCATATGTACACAGCCAGAGAAAAAAATTGAGACAAGACACTTCAGAGACATTGAAATATTCTTTCTAAGAAACGTAAAATTCTACTACACACTCATGAATGTCCATGCCTAACCATGTATTTCATTAACCTAGACTTTGTCTCATGTCCTTACAAAATTGATGCAGGATTCATTTTTCAGGTTTCCAGTTTTAATTAAAATTACTCTTTCCTCAGCCTCTCTCTCCAGAACTAAAGTCTTTAATGGCAAGCCATATGGTGATCATGTCCCTCAGTCTTGGGCCTCTAGAAAGTTGAATGATTTCATTTCAACTCCTGTAATCTTGGGTTGAGAAGATCCCAGCATCCACACTTCATATATCCCACAAAGATCAGATCAGTGTTTTTTCTGCTTGACTTGTTTACATCCATCCTCTGTTGATATTTTTATTAAAATTTCCCAAGTATTAGTCAGTACTTGGTGATATGGACACGTCTCTTTCAATCCAGAATTGCATTGCAAAGGATGTTTCTTCTATTCAGAGTGATGGACTGTGGAGATGCCCCAGTTGTTCTAAGCTCCATGACTCTAAATTTCCCTGAAATTACTTTACAAAAGCTAATGGGAGAAAGTTCCCAGTGATCCCAAGTGAGCTCACATATAGCACTAATCAAAGTGAGACAGACGCTGCCCTGGTGACCTGGAGCCAGCAGAGTCCCTTAGGAGCTTTTTACATGGGAGCATTAATTGCTGTCACCACTTCCAAATCTCAGTGGCTGGGTCACCATTCTGCCCTTTCTTTCCCTGTGGACAACTGTTCTTCATCCCTCTTACTCAAGCTACAGTGAATCTTTTGCTCTCTCTAAAAAAAAAAAAAAAAAAAAAAAAAAAAGAAAGAAGAAAGAAAAGGAAAGAAAAAATACATAAACCAGCTCTGTGACATTTTATTATGCTTTTATATAATACAAATTACCCCTCAGTGCTATGTTCCAAAGAGCTTGGGTGCTTCTGCACCTAAATCAGGTTAAGAAAATAGCTGTTCTTTTAAATCCAGGAGGCCCTTGGTCCTCTTCCTAGAGACACAACTGCTATGCTCCTTACTAGGATACAGTCGATGAGTATAGTGAACTGCTATGACTTTACAGGTGTTAGTGGACAGCCAATACATGCCTCGGTAGGATTTAAGTTCCAACATGATGGCATTGCATATAAATACTTAAGATTCCAAATAAATAGACAAAACAGTCTTATGATTTACAAGGCAAACAGCTAGACTAAGAATTATTCTAAACAATGTTTTTTAAAAGCTTAATTTTGTAGACCTGTTCAAATGTTTCAACATGTGGGAGATTCAGTGCACTTTTGAAGTCAGGCTCACACTACCCATGTTTGTCTTACTATTTTCCCTCTTAAAGCCCCAAGTGAATCATTGATTTGTTCCTCATCCTTAAAAGTTCTTCTGCTTCATCACCTACATCTACTGTTACCCAACTGATGATCACTGTTCCAGTAGTCACTCTTTCTTACCGACCCACTAACCCACCACAAGACTCCATCACTGAACTCTGCTATCTTCTTCTACCTTATAACGTTGACTCTGTCTCCCTACTGTAAATTTATGTATGTCAAATTAGAAAAAAATACTCATTGATGCCATTTGAATGTGTAATTCCCTCAAATTGGCTTATAAATTTGAACAGTTAGCTTCCACCTGTTTGGGGCTGTTGTAAAACCGTTAGAAGGTAAAGCCTTGCTAAAGTAAGTTGGTCACTAGTCTCACCAGTTCCCGTCCATTCTGCATCCTCATTGTACATATAGTTGCACCAGTTGTTTCACGTTCCCACTGCTGTTTCTTCATTGCTATGGTGGACTTTATTCCTTCTTAAACTATAAACTAAAGGTCTTTCTCCCCGAAGTTACTTCTTGCCAGGTATTTGGTCACAGCAATAAAAAAAAGTTAAGTAGTACAGAAAATTAGTATTGAGAAGGTGGGCTATTACTGTGATAAGCTTGACCATGTGGTTCTTAAATCTTTCGAACTGGCTTCCATAAAGAGTGAAAAGGGGTGGGAAGCGGTGTGGTGGAGGATTTGACAGGGTAAAAGGGAAAGGAGAAATAATGAAATTAAAATACAATCTCAAAAATAAATAAAAACAACAACAACAACAAAAGGTATAAAATGCTATAGGTAGAGACTAATGGCCCATCTGGGTGGCTGTTTGGAAGACCATAATGCCAAGAGAAAGACGAATAGTGGAGGCCTGGCTCTTGAAATTTCAGAGGGAATGAGAATTACTTGGGAGCTGGAACAGAGACTATTTGTTTTATACTCTGACAAATAATCTGGGCACATTTTGTCTGTATCCTGCCAACTTTGTGAGAATGAATTAAAAAATAATTTTGGGGTGGAGGAAATCTTAGGAAAAGTTACTATCCAAGCTGTGTCCTGGCCTCTGCCACTCCTCTTATGCAGGTCTACAGGGAGAGAGCTACAAGTAGAGCAGAAAGTTATGCAAGGAGGGGTAGACAGTAGCATGAGAGAACAGCCAGACTCAGACAAGGCAGGTGCAAAAGTAGATGCCAATGTTAAGGGAATGCATCGCATTGAAGAGAACGCATTAGGCTAATGTAGCATAAGATGAGGGCCCAAGGCCCAGTAAGAAATGAGACAGGCTGAGGCAAAGGAGACATCGGTTCTGCTGGAAACCATGTGGAGTCTAGAGTGAGGGGCCTTGCAGACCTGGGACAATCCCAAGCCTGGAGCAGGGTGGCAGGGAAGGGTCCAAACCCCTGGACACTCAGACCCTCTGGAAAGTTCGAGGAGTTGGGAGGAGGGGGTCGCGCGGTGTGGTGATGAGCCAGGAGCCAGGAGGAAAGGGAATCTCTGGCTTAGCTTAGAGGGGAGTGTGTGAGAGCACAGAGGAGGTCTTCTGTGGGAGACTTAGGCAGAGCAGCTTTGTATGATGAAGGCTTCTTCCTGCCCCCAGCAGTTCTTGATGAGAGAGACAGTTCTTGATTGTTCAATTATTTATTGATGGCAAAAATGGATGCATATGACTTATTCAGGATAGACCAGAGATTAAGTATCACTTTTAGGAAGGAATGTCTGGGAACAGAAACTTACTGGCTGAACCCTGCGGTCAGCCCATCTAGATACCTCATTTGCATAGAGAACTCTGTGCTGACTAGTGGTCAGGATCTTCATGTTGGGGTTATGGTCATATGTTCCAGGACAGGAGCTGAGTCAAGAGCAGAAGAAACACCTACCTGTCTCAGATACGAGATTACTGCTTCATTGAGAAAAGCACTGCAGAGAACTTCTCCTGCCATTCTGGCTAGTCCTGGTGACTTTTGCAGATTCAGTGGAGGCTTGGCGGTTTCTGTTGGACTGTGCCACCATTACTGATCTGTGTCTGGTGACACTTTCAAACTGGACTGTTGGTATTCTGACACTACTAACCTGAACTGCTGGCATCCTGACATCAGAGATTGGAAAAACCCCCAAAGAACTACTTCTAAACAGGTCCACGTCTCCTTGTGGGATTTACCATCTTTTCTCCCCAGTCTTTGGACAGTGGGCTAGAAGGAGTGTCGAAGCTTTTGAACATCCTTATTAAAGTAGGTTTTGAAAAGTCTAAGCCTACAGATCATTACAGGCATGGCTGATTTCCAGCCCCTCCAACTGTGTATGTTTCCTATCTGCAATGAGTAAACAGCCTCTTTCTTCACATGCTCCTATCAGCATGATGTCCTAGGTTTACCGTTCCAGAATCAATATAGAGAAAGATTATGGACTGAAATGAAATTTAAAACTAGTTCTTCGCTCTCTTCAGTTGTTTATGTCAGGCTTTTTATTTTTGCCTAAGCAACGTAAATTCTGATGAGCGAGATTCAGCATTAGCTCTCAACTTGAGTAAATGAGCAGCGTCAAAGTCAAACACAATCCAAGTTTCACACTTTTCACACTTGCCCTAGGAACTACCACTCCTTCTGCAGTTACTTCTATTCTCAGTGCAAGACATGGGCTTCGTCTGACACAAAGCTCACTTGTTAGGTATCTAACTGGAAACTGAACTACTGCCCTCTAGAAGAATTTATAAAAGGCACACTGATGTTTTATTAATTCACATACTTATTATTACAAAGAGTAGCAGGAATATGATAAATGACTTCACTGTATGAGATTCATGCATATAATTTTGATAAGCTGCCTCCAGGGAAGAATTGATTTTTCAGAAGCTTGAAAAAATTGTAGTGGATAAAAGGTCAACTTACTAACAAGCAAAACTCCTAGATCCAGACTTTGAACAAGATGTAAAAATTACCTCAAAATCTATCAGGTCCAGATTATAATGAGCCAGAGGCTTAACTGTATTGAATCACAGACTTAATGCTGATGAAATATGACCTTAGATCAACCAATTATTTCCCCTATGGGACACCAAAAATCATGTTTTAAAATTAAAAATTAATTAAATTAATTTTCTCAAAATTAAGACGTCTACTTGATTAAAGGCATCTTTAAGAGAATGAGATGACCAACCATAGATTAAGTGAAAACATTTGCAAATCAAGTAACTTATAAAACATTTATATCCAAAACATCTAACAAGCCCTCAGAACTCAACAGAAAAGTTTGCTTGTAATTGACAAACATCAATAATAATTGAAATGTATTCTATCATATTAATATGCAAAGATAGCATGTTAGTAAAATGGAATGTTAGGTATTGATGAAAAGAATAGATGACTATAACATGTAACAACATAAATGTGCCTTAAGTGTATTATGCAACAGAAAAAATTCAGACCCTACTATTCAATTATAATCATGTGGTATTATGCAATGGGAAAATATGGAGTGATCAGAATCTGACCCATGGTTGCTAACAGCTGCTTCCAAAAGGATTGGCAGAGCTCAAAAGTGTACAAGGGTATGTTTGGATTGATAAAACTTTTCTATATTTTCAATACAGTGGTGTTACATGATTATTTTAACATGATTGTTACATGATTGTTTAAACCTAAAAGAATTTGGACCATATCCTTGCCTGGCTTCTCTAGAAGAGCTTTCTGCTTAAGATCTAAGCAGAAGCAATAGTTAATTCATGTTACAATATATATTTATTAGATTGGTGGACACAGTTAAACTTGGATAGCCCAACAACAGCAACTGCAGAGGTTGAGAACCTGATATAATAGTTTGAATGAGATGGATCAGGTAGTCTTGAGCATTTGAATGCTAAGTCCTCAGTTGGTGGGCCTATTTTGGGAGGCTTAGAACTTGTAGCTTTTTTTTAAGAGGAAGTGAGTCACAATCAAGAAAAAGCCAGGTCCAGAACTAAGTTTTTAATTAGGAGAGATGACAGAGGTTCTGGTTAATCAACAAAGTGATGGACTGAGTATTAGGACTATCTTGTACCTCACGGGTACAAATTGGCATAATTATGCTCTAATTGTATTTTGAGAGAAAAGTTTTATTTTAACAGGAAGGGTGATATGTAGGAGGAGCTAAGGTGAGAAGAAGAGAAGGAATAAGGAGAGGAGGAGAAGAAGGAGAGGAGAAGCTAGGTGATGAGAGAGAGAAAGAGAGAGAAAGAGAAGGGGGATATGGAGGCAGTTGTTCACCTGTCTTCACTAGTCAAAGACAGTTGATATATCTAGGCTGGGTATTAGGTTACACTTCTGATTGAGCATTACCAAACTTATAAAGCCTTTGATTAACATTTTTAAAAAGTGTAGAAAAGAAAAAAGGGGGCATGGGATAGGGTTTTTTTTGGGGGGGTGGGAAAAATGGGGAAAGGGGATGGCATCTGAAATGTAAATAAAATATCCAATAAAAAATAATAATTAAAAAAAAGAGTTTAAAGATGGCTCCTCCCTTCGAGCTGGCCCCGCCCATCCCAGTCTCTCAAATAGGCCCAAACTGACCAAGTAAGCTCGCAGCTCGCAACCAGGACCAGATTCAGAGCCTTGAGTTGGCCCACCTTAACATCTACCCCATCTGTGGACTGCTGGGACTCCTGAGGAACAATGGCCACAGGATCTCCATGACTCTCAGCAGGATAACTGGAAGGAGTCTCGGCAAGTGTCCTGTATTGACAGTGAAGCAAAACCAAGAGACCTTTAATCAGACCAAGGGTTCACTATGCAAATAAAATTATTTGGGGAAAACGGTATACTGTTGGACACACTGCAGCTCCCAATGCCACTACAATGCACACATATGTGATGGAAAGACAGGCAGGAGGAACAGGGTGGTGACTGCGAGGTGGAACTTGAGACACAACAGCTGTGGTGGCTGTGAGAGGAGGCTGCGACTCATACATAGTACAGGAAGCCAGTTGATGACCAGGGTTGACAACATCTTTCTTTTTTCTTTTCTCTTTCTGTCTGTCTGTCTGTCTGTCTGTCTGTCTGTCTGTCTTTCTATTCCTTCCTACTTTCTATTCTTTTATTTTTATTTTCCCTTAACTTTTTCTCTTTCTTGTTAATTTTTATTTTCATCTTTTTAATTTTCTTTTGGGAGATTACAAGAGAGGACATGGAGATGGAAGGACTGTGATATGGGTGGAATTGGGGTAAATAATGGCAAATTTCCAAAAAAGTCAATAAAAAATAAAAAAAAATTAAAAAAATAAATTTTAAAAAGTTTAAAGATTTGAGCCATTTTTTCAATTAGTTTTTAAATTTTTTATTAAATATTTTATTTATTTACATTTCAATGGTTATCCCCTTTCCTGGTTTCCCCTCTGCAAACCCCCTATCTCTTCCCTCTGCTTCTATAGGGTGCTTCCTAACCCTCCCATGCACTCCCACCTCACTGTCCTAGCGTTCATAGGACCAAGGGCCTCCCCTCCCATTGATGCCAGATAAGGCCATCCTCTGTTACATATGTAGCTGGAGCCATGGGTCCTCTTTGTTGGTTTAGTCCATGGGAGCTCTGGGGACTCTGGTTGGTTGATGTTCTTCCAATGGAGTTATAAACCCCTTAAGCTCTTCCAGTCCTTGCCCTAACTCCTCCATTGGGGTCCCCCATGCTCAGTCTGATGGTTGGCAGCAAGCATCTGCATCTGTATTGGTCTGAGTCTGGCAAAGCCTCTCATGAGACAGCTATATCAGGCTCCTGTCAGAAAGCACTTCTTGGCATTAGTGTCTGGGTTTGTTGTCTGCATATGAGATGGATTCCCAGGTAGGGCGGTCTCTGGATGGCCTTTTCTTTAGTCTCTGCTCCACTCATTGTCCCCTTATTTCCTTTAGATAGGAGCAATTCTGGGTTAAAATTTTGGAGATGAGTGGGTGCCCCATCCCTCAACTAGGGGCCTTGCCTAACTTCTGGATATGGTCTCTACAGGTTCTTCCTCCCATTTGTTGGATATTTCAAGTAATGTCATCCCCATTGGGTCCTGGGAGCCTCTTGCTTTCCTGGCATGTGAGACTTTCTGGTGGCTACCAGTTCCTCATCCCCCATTGCTACACACTTCTATTCAATTTCCTGACCCTCTATATATCACTCCTGTCTCCTCCCATACCTAATCTTAGCCCCCCTTTCCCCTCCCACTCCTCTCTCCCTCCCAGATCTCTCCCTCTCTCTTCCTCCTATGATTATTTTGATCCCCATTCTAAGTATGACAGAACCATCCAAAGTTTGGTCTTCCTTTTTCTTGAGCTTTATATGGTCTTGAATTGAATCATGGGTATTCCAAGGTTTTTTCCTAATATCCACTTATCAGTGAGTACATACCATGTGTGTTCTTTTGTGATTGGGTTACCTCACTCAGGATGATGTTTTCTAGCTTTCTCTGTTTCACACTTTCAGCCCAGGGTCTTAATTCCCAGCTTCCTGGTCCTGTGCCATTACTCAGCCTACATCGACTCTATTACTCTGAAACTATAGCAAAGGTCAACTCTTCTTTCCATAACTTTCTTTGATCATGATGTTTTTGTCACAGCAGCAGACAAATGACCATTATATCCCCCAGTCCATTAGACTGGACATCTCACCAGTTCTAATCTAGTGCTAAAGGCCTGGAGAATTCCAAGAAAGACATTGGTCTTGAGTTAATTTGGGAATCTCCACAGTAGGCTAATGGATGGACAGCCCCACATTGGATACTAATATCAGTGAAGAATAGATTGTAACAGTAGAATGCACTCATGAGCAAGTGGAGAGCAGGAAGGCACACAGAGCCATAGGCTTTTTTATTAGACATCTTTATATCTGGGACACCACCAGGAGGTACTGATGCCCACTCTAAGACACAGCATTCCCTCCTCACTTAATCTGAAGCATATGTTAATTGGAGCTAGATCAAAAACCCACCTTCCATATCATTTTTACACTATCTGGAAGAAAGCAGGGGCTACTGCCATGTAGAAGACAAAAGTCATGAATACTGCATAACATCAGCTAAGCCTCAACAACAAAGAGTTATTGAGCCCCAAAGGTCCAAAGATATTTGTTTCTGTTAAGAATCCCTGAGTAAGGCAACATAATAACTGAAATAATGCTGAGAAAAATGAAATCTAACAGTGTGTGTCTCTTGTGAGAAAGATTGTGACCACCGATGAAATCCTACAGTGAAAAAAAACTAATAAAATTAAATCCAATAATTTGCTAGATCTAACACAAGATATAGGGTCTGAGGGGGATAACACTATTCCTTCAATATATCAGAAAAAAATAAAGTAAAAATTTCACAGGCAATCCAGCTGGGAGAAAGTCCGGAGTTCTACTGAAAACCCAATTTCAGTGCTAACAAGAAGTAGAAGCAAACACTAAGGTTTAAAGGGTTTTCAGAAATGAAGTAGATAATGGCAGTGTGTGTCCTGATGAATGATGAAATGTTCATTTGAGCTATTGTAATCCATAGATGTAGATATATTTCTTTTAAAGAGATAAACTCTGAATGATATTTTATGGTTAGTAGCTAGTGAAAAAAAATTTCATTTTCAAATGCTTTTCAGTGTCTAACTTTTTAAGTTATTTTAAATGACGTTACTATTTAGAACACATCTTGTCACTGAACCAGCAATTCTAGTGCCTTCTATTTGTAATATCTTTCCCAAACAACCAAGATTTAGGAACAACTGTCATCCCAAGAAATTTAATTTCCTGTTTTCTGAGTATTCCAATTTAAACACACATATCTGAAGATTCAAATCTATCATCCACATATGAGGGAGAACATGCAGTGCTTGTCTTTGTAGGTTATCACCCTCAGAACGATGTTTGTAATTCCATCTATTTACCTCCACGTGTCATAATCTCATTTTTCTCTTCAGATGAATTCTTTGATTGTATATATTTATCACCTTTTCATCAGGTATGGGCACTTAAGCTTTTTCCACTTTCTGGATATTGTGAATAAAGCAACAGTGGCCATGGGGGACCAAGTACTTCTCTAGCAGGACAGAGTCCTTTGCATACATGCCCATGAGTAGTATAGCTGCATCACATAGTAGCTCTAGTCCCTTAATTTTGAAGAAACTTCACACATATTTCTATAATGGCAGCAACTTTTTGCGCTACTCCCAATCGTGAATAAGTGCACCCCTCTCTCCACACCCATTCCAGTATTTATCTAGCTTTTGATCTTTGGATCTTAGCATAGTGTCTAGAGTAAGATGAAATCTAAAAGAAGTTTTAATTTGCATATTTTTAGGGCTAAAGACACTAAGGACCTAAAAAAAAAAATATTTCTCAGACCAACAGGAAAGCATCCAAAAACTCAGCTAAATGAGGAAAGTGTTCATCAAGTTCCATCCCTACATGAGAAGTTATTGGCAGTTAATGCTTGCTAGGGGGGGAGATTGAGTTTTCCTCAAGTGTGGATTCTTATGCTTAACAATACTTATGCTTTAATAGATGAGCCTATACTCATGCACATAAAGGCAGCCAGAAGTGGACTTGGTGTAGCTTAATGTGTGTGTGTGTGTGTGTGTGTGTGTGTGTGTGTGTGTGTGTGTGAATTTGGGAGGAAAAAGTAGTGGGGGAATAAAATTAGAAATGAGGATGACTTTCAAAACGTATTATCCATATGTGTGATATTCTTAATAAAACATATTTAACTTATGAAGAATAATTTATTTAAAAAGAAGTGCTAAAAAGGTCAATGAAATGAAAAACTTAAAAATAGAAATTTAACAAATAAAACATCAGTCTCTGACTCTTGATTGCTCTTGGAACCCTCTCTTCCTACTGACTTGCCTCATCCAGCCTTAATATGACGGTTTGTGCCTACGCTTACTGTACCTTGTCATGCCATGTTTGGTTGATATCCCTTTTCTTTTCTAAAGAGAAATGAAAGAACAGTGGATCTCGGTGAGAGAGGAGGTGGCAGGAGTGCTTAGAAGAGAATAGGAAGGGGAAACTGCAGTTGGGATATTTTGTATGAATGAAGAATTAAAAAAAATAAAAGGGAAAAAAACAAACAAAGCACAAGACTACACTAACCTATTGCAATAGGCTAATAAAAGAAAATTGGGAAAGCCCTTCACATAAAGACTCCAAACAAACAGTGGAGAAAACAGGTCATAGAATGATCTTTGATAAAGATGAATTGAAAACACTGTGTCCAAAGGACCAGTCACAATATGGAAGATACTACATCATCATATATTTTCCTCCCTAGTAAGTCATATATACTTTATGTTTGTTTACCTTTGAGTAGTGTTCTCTCACATCTCTCCTATACCAGTGTATGTAAAGTATGTTCATGCTATTCAAGTTTTTAACTTAATACACAATTTTTATGCGTAATCAAAACATTCTGTTAAAGTAATGAGGTCTGTGTGAGAATTTCAGTATGGGATATGGAGTGTTTTACATGAAATATATTCTACAGACCATTCTTTCTCAATCTCACTACTACTGCCACAGTTCAAATCCTCCTGATATTTAAGCAGCATGACCAAGTGTCTCACTTGTTTGAAGCCTTGCTTATAGTCTTTTCTGGTACTGTTTTGTCAGATTTTGTTCAAGATATATTCCTTTTAAATTACCATTTTTCAAAGCTATGATAATAAAGCTGTGTTAGCTAGTTTCATGCAAGCATGATACAAGCTAGGGTTATCTCAAAGGATGGAACCTCTATAGAGAAAAACACTTCCCTAAGACTGGGCTATGGCAGGTCAGTAGGGCATTTTTCATAATTAACAATTGATAGAGGATGGTCCTGCCCATTTTGGATGGGGCAACTCTGGAATGGTGGTCCTAGGTTGTATAAGAACGGAGACTGAGAAAACCATGAGGATCAAGCCAGTAAGCAGCACTCCTTTATGGCTTCTGCATCAGCTCCTACCTCCATGTTCCTGCCCTGTTTAAGTTCCTGTCCTTGCTGCTTTGATAAGGAATTCTTATATGGAAGTGTGAGTGAAATAAACTTGTTTCTCCTCAAGTTACTTTCAGTCACAGTGTTTCATGACAATAGTAACCTTAACAAAGACAAAAATTAAAAGACATTTTGGTATCCAAAGCCTTGCCAGATCTGACATTATCTATCTACCTACTTTACCCTCTTCTGTGTCTTTTAATTAAGCTTGAAGTACATTAGGATGTAAATTCTTACATTATACATTAAACTTTGAACTACTTGTTCCATCTTTAGATATTTTTTGTCATCTTGATAACTGCTTCTCCTGTTTCTAGTCTCAACATAAAGGACCTTTCATGTGAATACTTCTTCTATTACCTTAAAGGGCCTTACTCTAATTTTAAATTTTTCATGTGCACTATGGATGATCATTGTCAGTCACTCATATTTTATATGTGTGTTCCTGTCAAGACTGTATCAGATTGAGTGTTTCCAATAACAAAATAACATGAAATTTTGTTAATGTCATATGAATTAGAATCAATAGAAATTAGCTGCCATTCACATTTTTAGGGAAGCCTATCTGTATCTCAAGATCTGAGATTATATTATTATTGTAAAGTTTAATTCAAAGATGAAATTAGTTCAGATTAAGTGGGTCTTGATCTCTGTATGAATCCTTAGATGCTATAATAATATTGACAAATATAACAACAAAAACTGAATAACTATTAGGAAGTAATTCTGAGAAATATCTGTAGAATTCTTCAAGGAAGTGAGAAGACCACCCATGATCACATTTTTTCCCTATTCATTGTTTAATTATTATTTTTCTTTTATTTTGCATTTTTTGGGCTTTTTCTGATTGATGAGATCACTGAGGGCCTATTGTGAGTGTGAGAGATAATGAAAGAAAAGATTAAAACACAGACATGAAGAAAACTTTAACACAGCCAACTGAAGTATCTCAATTGCCCAAATCCATCTTTGGCTGAAGAATCGGCTCCTTCTAAAAGTAAGTATGTCTTTGATGGTTTGTATTTTATCTTATCATTTTTGTGGTTGTTGTGTTTCAATAGTTCAGAAGAAGAGAATATGAGTATTTTTAAGAGATTCTTCAATTTTGATTCTTCAATATCAAAACCCTTTGTATATGTGGTCAACTCTTTTCAAGTTGCTTGAATGCTTCCAATAAGTGACAGAAACAAATGTTTACTTGGACAATAATACCCTTATATATAGTTGATCTTTAGGTAGATGGTTAGTTCTTTCTTTTAAAAAAAACCTGTTAACTCTTACAGTGAGATATGACATCTGCTTTTAGTTAGTCCTGCATAAAGACATTTTAATAATATTTGACAGCTCTCTTCAGTGTTGGCCCACTTACAAGCTGTGCTAATTCAGAGACTTTTAAGTTTCAAGTGAATCTCTCCAAAGGTGAACATGAACTTTCTCTCATTTGGAATTACAACAGCCTGCTCTGAAACTTATCAATATAAGTACTTTCACTTTGTGACTTCAAACAAAGCAGTAAATATTTCCAATTATCATGCTGTGGAAGTGGAGTTGTGTGTGTGGGGGGGTGCTATAAAACATTGTATAATTCCACTGAACATCCTGATGAGGCAAAATTCAACATAAAAACTCTCAGCCTCCAACATGACATCACCAGTACATGCTATGCTGTTTACTTCCTGGTTGACAAGGCACTGCAGAGTCTGTCCGTTATTTATAAGTTGAATAAACAATGAGTAGAAGCTGTTTTTTGCCAGGGATGTTCATAAGTCATTGAGTTGCCAGTTTTGATGCAAACCCGGAGAATTTCCCTAATAGTTTCTGCCATGCCCCCTTAACCTCTTTATTCCTTAGACTGTAAATCATGGGGTTCAGCATGGGTGTCAAGATAGCATAGAACAAAGACATCAGCTTCTCCTGAAGGACAGAGGGGCTGGAGTGGGGTTGGATGTAGGTGAAAATGGCCATGCCATAGCACAGGACAACCATAGTAAGGTGAGAGGCACAAGTATGAAAGGCTTTCCATCTTCCCTCTGTGGACTGTATCTTTAGGATGGTGGAGATGATCTGGATGTAGGACAGGAGGACTAGGAAGAAAGGTGTCATAAGCAAGACAATGCTAGAAACCATGATGGCAATCTTATTCGAGGAGGTATCCACACAGGCCAATCTGACCACAGCAAGGGTTTCACAGGCTATGTGATCAATATACTTATTTGTGCACATGGGCAGTTGGAAGGTGATGGCAGTGTGCACAAGAGAGTTGATGGAGCCACTGACCCAAGATGCAATGGCCAGCCTTGTGCATAGGCCTGAATGCATGATGACTGAATACCTCAGAGGGTTACACACTGCCACATAGCGGTCATAGGCCATCACTGCCAGCAGAAGGAATTCAGTCCCACCCAAACCCAAGGAAAAGAATAACTGGGCTGCACAGCCCAGAAATGGAATTACTTTGTGTGTGGCAAGAAAATGAGCCAGCAACTGGGGGACTATGCTTGTGGCATAAGACACATCCACAAAGGACAGGTTGGTGAGAAAGAAATACATGGGAGTGTGGAGTCTGCTGTCCAGTCTGATCAGAACAATGATGAGAAAATTCCCCAGTACTGTCACCAGGTACATCAGCAAGAACAGAATGAAGAGAGAGATTTGAGTGTCCTGGTCACCAGAAAGACCAAGAAGGATGAATTCATGCATCTGTGTCTCATTGTTGGTTTCCATTAAAACTATGATCTACAAAGAGTATCATAAATAAAAATACAAGTAATCAAATAACAAGGCCCTAAGTTTCTAAGAATACATAATATATATGACCTGCCAGCCATTTTTAAAATCTGACATAATTTGTGGGGCTTAGAAAACATGTTTGATTCTACTATACATTTTATTCACTGTTTCAGGCATGTAGGCCAATGACTTCATTATGACTTGACATGCCTCACAGAGGGCAGCTACAATCCAGAGATGAAGCAGTGAGGTTCTGTCTGCTCTACATTATTACTAGTTACGTTTATTCTCAGGCAAGAGGAATAGATATTAGAGTTGACAGTGGCCAATATGAGGATAGATGGTTAAGATGAGAACCACAAATTAAAACTACCTCAAATGCATTGACTGCAAACTCCTTGATGAAATGTCTGAGTAAGCTTCAAGAAATGTGAGTGTGAATGGGCATGGGTTTGTGGAAAGATCTGGAATCCAAGAACCTCATTTTATTAGGCTATTTTATTTTATTTGGAAAGGTATTTCATTTCTCTTTGATAATAGGCTTTGATATTGATATATATATATTTATATATATTTATATATATATATAAAATCATGTCTTTCCAAATATTTTAAAGCAAAAATGTAAATAGCTCATGGGAGGATGTGTGGGTACAGTCACTGGTTGTTTATGTCAAGGGCTGGAGGTGTTACAAGACTCTGCTTGGGGCGAATAAAGAAACAAATGCAATTTCTTGTTTTTAAAAGTAGACAGCAATAAAATGAAATCTGTCAAAGCTTTAGTTTGTTTGATCGGTTTTAGTTTCTTAAATTCTTAGTGCTCTGGAAGGAAATAACAATAGAGCCTCTATCTTCATATTCTCCCCTTTCTAAGCTGATTCAGTTCAGAGTCTGTTATCTGAAATTGAGCTGGTCAAAAAAAAAAAAAAAAATCAAATGAGAATGTGGTAGAATGGATACCCAAGGTCAAGGATTAAATAGAAAAGACCCCTAGTGTCCAAGACAAGTATAATACAGGAACCCCGGTAAAAAACAAATTGCCAGGAAACAAATTCTCTGCTTATTATTTGTGCTCAGCAGGTGCTTTTTAGTAAAACATAATATAAAAGGCTATTAAAACTCCAGAGTGAACAGGTGACATTTAAAAGACATATTTAGAACTGACTCAACTATTGAACATCTGTCTGTTCATTAATGCATGCAATGCCGGGGGGAAAGTAGGAGGCAGGAGAGAAAGACAGAGCAGGAGGCAGGAGAGAAAGAAAGACGGAGCATGGTAGTCATGCTAGGGTCTCTGAGCTAAAAGTAGAAAACTTCCTGTTTCAACTGTCTTATGTAACAAACAACAAAACAATATCTAAGCCATACATGCCTAAGCCATATATGCTCCAAACATTTGTGAACAGTTTCCCTCACAGAGATCTACAACATCTCTGAGAACGTAAATTTAACTTATCCTAGAGAGTGTTCCCACAACTCTTGTTCTAGTGGCTTTATTTTACTAATTATAGCAATTATTATCATATTATATTTCTTATAGCAAAGTATTTTACTGAACAGTTTGCATATAGGCAAAATATTAAGTTGACATATTAATTGATTCAATTATGTTGATCCTATTGAGACTCCTATTCGCTATCTGTAAGCCTGTTGCCTGATTCTAAAAATTCTTTTAATTCTTAAATGTTATTTTGTTTTTGAGATAAATTTGGGATTTTGAGTGGGTTGGCCTCAAGCTCACTATCTTCTTTTAGAGACCCAAGGGCTAGCATGTGCAACTGTCCCAATTCAAGAAATTTTTTTTTGAGATAGGATATGTAGCTACAGTTGGCCTCAAACTCCCTCTGCAGCTCAAGATGACCTTGAACCTTTGCTCTTCCTGCCTCTGCCCCATAAATTCCAAGATTGCAGATGTGCATCATTATACCTGGTTTATGTGGTTCTGGAAATCAAAAACAGGGATTAATGCATGCTAGTCAAGTGCTCTAACAACTGGACTACATCTTCAGACCTCCCAAATTAATATTCAGTTAAACCCACTTTCTATGCTCTAGGGTCCAACTTGAAAGTATGTAAAGAATACAGGATATGTAATTCAAAGTCAAATGAAGGACAAAAGATGGGTTGGTCAGACAACACAACTGTCAGCAAATTACATTGGGCTCTCTCAAAAACTAGGTGCAATTTTTATTCTAATTTTATAGTGAAAATGCAAATGTTTTGTAACATAATCCAAGTCTAATTTTTCTCATAAAAAACAATATCTTAATCTTTTAGCTATCAATAATTTGCAGTCTTTCTACACTTTCTTTTTTTTTCATGAACTCAAATAACTAAGGAAAAAGTATTAGTGCTTTTATTCCATACAAACAAGAAAACAAAGGTGTCTTAGCACAGTGTTAGTTGTGGAGATGATACTCACAATGAGTGTTTAGCAGCCAAGGGTGTGCACTGTTTAGCTCAGCCTCCTGTGCAGGGCAGCTTGTCATTGTTTCCCTGTCATTTTCAAGAAGGAACTACATACACATTTGCCATAAATCTATGTCGAGTGTAACAAATGATAAAATTGTATTTCATTTTTCTTTTGATTACATATCTTCATCATTGGCAAATCTCAAAGCACAACTGTCTGCAACAAGACATCAAGAAAGAAGGATATAACTTGGTGATTAGTCTTCTTGAATATAGCACCAGGAAGGAGGAATTCTTTTTTTTTTTTTAATGAACAGTGATGAAAGTTCAGTACTCACTAAGCCTTAATAAGTAAAATACAGTATTTTGGAAAGTACAGTTGAAATACACCTTAGAAATTCACAAAGTTCTTCTAATGGCTAAAGTGTGTGCTTGGGTAGAACATTTTTTTCTTTGCTGAGCATGTTAAAATTAAATAATGTTAAATGGAAGGTTTGAGCTTTGTGAGATGAAGCTTCAGACGAAGCCAGTGTGCTCAGTCATCAGTTTCTGCTGATGTTCATAATACATTACAGTCCAGAAAAAAAAAGTTGCAGTTTTACATGACAATGAACTAAGAATACAGGGAGAGTAGAAGAGGTGTTACCAGAAAAGAATGATTTTTCTCAGTTAAATTGTTACCATTGTTTCATGCTAGAGAAAATTATCTCCCTGTGATTTTTGCTTTATTCAGTAATTATTGGTTACAGCACACATCAAGATCCAAATGTTCTGTCAATGACACACATGCAAAAATGTGTTCAGATTCCTTGAACAATTATACTTGACTTAATACCTACTTTTTTTTATAAATCCATCAACCTCTTCAATAAATTAAACTATTTCTTTCTCTCATGGAGACAATTAAAATTTATCATAAGAATTTCGTCTAAATAATAATGAATTGAGTGTCATTTTAAGGTTTACTTGAAAATTTACTCATCCTCCTAAACATTCTCTTGTTTTTCTAATCTACTACTATATTATAACTTCTTTAGCTGAAAATATATGTCACCCAAAGGTCATGAACATTCCAGAATACTAGTATGCAAGCAGTCATCAAACCTTGGTTAGCATTTTATCTAAATAGATAAATAGATAAATAGAATAGGTGAAGTTTGACTTCAGACATCATTTCCTCTATTTTCTTAATTGGTTTTGATATTCCATCTATGAAATGTTCACTTCCTATTACATTGTGTAAGAAGCTTGATTTCTAGCAGATATGGACCCCATTCTAGAATTCTTCTTTATATCTCCATATCTTTACAGAAATTTATTTAATGGGAAATCAAGAAAGTCAGTATCTTAAATCCAGTCAAACATAGTTACAGTGGAAAATCCTCAAGCAAAGACTTGATATTATTTTAGAATCATAGAATCAAGCGTTACTCAACTATTCTGATGTACTTTAATTATATCTGAATAGGTGGTCACTTACGCAAGGTTTTTATTTATGCCAAGCTCTTTAACTCTCGTATATAATTCCCAAGAGAAAGAGACATAGTTCCAAACAATTACAGGACTTTCAAACATGAAAGTCTTTTACCTACCACCCCCTGACCACATCTAGGAGCTGAGAGAAATAAGACTTTGGAAGAAGCATGAACAGCTGAGCATCAAGACAAAAATGAGAGATCTGGTCTTCAAACACTTACCAATTGGTCAGTTGAAAATGCTCACTCTGCTGGCAACACACAATTACCATGTAGGCACTAGGGATCTCTTCTGATGCCACTGTTTGTGGTGTGGTACCATTTCTTGACTGAACATAGTTTTCCTCACTTCTGTGTTGGCACAGCACTCAGTTGGTATGTCCAAGAAAAGATGCAGCCAGGGCTTGGGTCTGAGGAACTTCTTCCATTTGAAAGACCCAGACCCACATGACAGATGCTTACCTCACATATAACATATATGTAACTATGAAAAGTCACTTTGTCCTTCTCTTAGCTATCTAACTTAGGGAACTTGTGTTCTCAGTCCTCATTCCACATTGACTTGGTGATACCTCCTGGTTCTGTTGGTTATTACAAATGGCTTCCTTCAGGAATGGAACAATACTTTCCATATGCAAAGAATACATGATCATATACTTTGAATAAGCCTCAAACATACAATATGAAAAAAGCGAGGTACACAAATTTTCCCACCAACCATGCTACAGTGAAAATGCCCTCTACTATTGTGTGTGGAAGGTAACTTAAAGCTAGAGAAGAAAAATACCAAGTCCTTTTCATAAGACAATTGGCTTGAACAATGGCTTTGGTAATGTTCCACTGGGGATTAGTCACAGTTGGCATCCTCTTTGGAGACTTTTACAATCTTAGCTGATCCCTGGATACAGACATACTACACAGGAACTACAGATGTTATTCTCTCATGCTGGTCATGATAAACCAGAATCTTACCTTCATACAGTTGAGTTGTCAGTGGAGATTGCTCTTTGATTCATGGAAAGGTTTGTCTTACCCATGGCTGCACATGTGGTTGTATAGGCAGACAGTATCTATCCCAGGCAACTTTCTGTCATCATTATATTCAGACGCAGAGAAGCGCAGGGACACTTTTTAACATATCAAAAATAACTTTGTACCCGAAGAGCACTAGTATTTCTTATTCTTTGGGGTTTCCATTCTGGCTTTCCTCTGATTTTGTATGCCTGATTTTTCATATAATCTGACTCTAAACATTATATGCCCATGTCGCAAACACTAGATTTTGAAATCTGTCATTGCTGACCTATTGTATCATGTTAGGTTGTGTACATCTCTGTTAGGTTTCTATCTAACATTCCTTTTGTCAAGGGTATTACTGCAGTAAAACACCTTCATCAGGAAAGATTCCAGAATACATTCCTGCAGCTCACTCAAGAACTAACTCTGAGGTGGGCAAGGAAGATCAGAAGTTCAAGATTATTGTTGGTTAATAGCTAGTTGGGTGTCACCCTATATTACATGAGACTCACTCTCAAAGGAAAAGAGAAAACCATCCCTAAAATATGATTAAGATATTGTAGTAACCACTCAAGCTATTTTGAGTTCAAATTCTAAGTGCTAATGATTTTGACAATCCATTTCATTTTACATTTCTATTACTTCTGTTGAGGAAAAAAAGGCAAAAAAAATCTGTATGCCAATGCTCAGGAAAATATTTGAGATAAGAAATCTTACTGCAATTGATCACTTATTTTTTTTTCTGAAAATGTACTATCCTTCTACTACATATTTATGATTGTCTTTAACTATTTACAAGTTGTACTAACCTATGCTTGTCTCAAAATATTTCCTCTTAATAGTCAAGAAGAATTCATTTGTATTAATTACTTTAATAAGTAATAAGTTCTCTTTCCCTAACTTCTGTTCACTCTTTTTCTTTATCAGTACTTAAGTTTCTAACTGGCATACTCATACTGTGGCAATGTCCCTAAGCCTCAGTAAAATTGAATGGTTTCACTGCATTTCTTATAATCTTGAGGATGAGAGAATTTCAGCATTAGCAGTCGATATGTCTGATCCTCCTGTTACACAGGCCCTCTTGATATTGGTATTTAGATTCTCCAGTGTTAGTGTCTAGCAGTATAACCTGTGTTCTAAAAGATGATTCCTATGTGTACACAGTGGTGACCACACTGATCAGTGCCCCAGGCCTCCAGGGTCCCATGACTTGGAAATCCCCTGGAACTTGTTTTCAAAAACTATTGGAGGGAAGCTCAAAGATGATCCCCAATGGGCTCACTCCCAGCACTAATAAAGTGAGACAGAGGCTACCCTGGTGACCTGCAGTTGACAGAACCCCTCAGGAGCTTTTGGAATTAGGGTGTTAATTGTCACCACTCCCAAATCTCAAAGGCAAGCCTACCATGTTGCACTTTCTCTCCTGGTGGAAGGCTGTTCTTCATCTCTCTATTTTCACAGTTCCACTGAACCTTTAGGTCACTTAAGTAAATCAGCTTTGTGACATTTTTTATGTCATCCTACAACACAAATAGATTGTTCCAGAGTGCTTGTGTTCTGAGGAGGAGTGCCTGGGTCTGATTCAAAACCAGGTGAAAAATAAGATACTCTTCAATGATCTCCAGAAGGCCCCTGCTTTAGCTTCTGGAAGCACAAATCCCATCCTCTGTTTTGTTGGGGAGCATGCAGTGAATACAATGGGTGGCTGCGATGACGGATGATCAGGAAATGTCTTATGGCACAATCTAAGTCCAAAAATAATGGCACTGCATGAAAAGATGTAACTCTGAATAAATACACAAAAATACTCTTATGCTTTACATGAATAAACATGGAGGCTATTACGGATAGTGGAAGCATCCTTAAGAGGTGGGGCTTGCCTGAAGGAAGTGCATCACTAGGGAAAGTCTTTGAATATTAAGGGTGAGCTACAATCTAACTCTCCAAGCTTCCTGTAAGCTACTTCCTTTTCCAGGTGCTCCTACTGCCATGATATCCTTCCTCACCACCCTCCCCCAAACATTCTGGACTGAAATCTATGCACGGAACAAGAGTATCCCAGGGATCTTGTAACTGCACTGACAGCACTGCAGTCTGACTAGGACAGACACTGATTCCATGTCTCAGCCAACTAAATGAAGAACACCAACGTCAGAAATAATCTTTTTTCACTACTTTCCTTCCATAGAACATTCTCCTACATACACACATTCTCCCTTCCCCCTTCTCTCCTTGTCTCATACACACAGTCACACATACATACCACACACACATTCATACTCTCCTACACACACATACTCACAGACTCACAAATACATTCACAAATTCACACACACATTCTCACATGCACACCCCACATACTCACCCCACACACACTCACACACTCCCCTAGACATCTGCACACACACTCACCTACTTGCTCATAGCACAATGTCTTCTGTTCTCCCCACTTTAAATAGTGTCTCCTGCACAGAAAAATGACCTGTTAAATATCTACTTAGAAATTGAATCATTTCCTTCCAGAAGCATTTATAAAAGCCAAGCTACTATTGATTCATGAATTTGGCATTACAAAAAGTAGCAGTAAAGAGACAAATTGCTTCTTTGGAGTAATTGTGTATATAATTTGAGTGAACTGCTTCCAGTGAAATATAGATTTTTAGAAAAGAATGAAGAAAAATTAATGAAGAAAATATTGACTTTTCAGCAATGGCAACGAAGAGCTGGACAACCACCTGAAAACAAGGATCCTAGATTTAGACCCTAAACAAGATACACAGCATACCTCAGGACACCTGGATGGGATACTCAAATGTAATGGAGCAGAGAATTACATGCTGAAATATGACATTTGATTAACAAATTGTTTTCCCAAATAAGACATCAAAATTGTGATTATAAATGAAATGCATTTATTTACTTTCCTCAAAATTAAAACCCCTAGGACTGGCAAGATGGCTCAGCAGTTAAGAGTACTGGCTTCTCTTGCAGAAAATTGGGTATGATTCCCTGCACCCATATGGTGGCTCACATCAGTTTATATGTTAGATCCAGGAGAACTAGTGCTTTCTTTCCTAGTTTTCCTGGTTATCAGACAGCTATCTGTTGCACAAGAATGTATAGGCAACACACACATATAAAAATATATATATCTTTTAAAATTAAAGCTCTGCTTCTTGATCCTCTTAAGAGAATAAAAATATAAAATAAGCATCCAAAGTATCTAAAAAATTCTCAGAACACAACAACATCAAACTAACAGTGAAAACTGAATGGAAGATTTAGCAGACATCTCAAAGGATTACAGATAGGTGAGAAGCACAGGAAAAAAATATTCAACATTAGCATTCTTTAATCACTGCAAATAAAATCCTCAAAGAGAAGCTACTTGCCACTTATTTCTGACCTTTTAAAGAATATGAAACTGGCCTCAACAGCTGTTGTCAAAGAGACCCTAGTGACTGCTCACACAGTTAGCACATACATTCTCAGTTGGTGCAACAACTTTTAAAAATAGCTTGGCACTTTTAAAGAACTTAAATATTCCTTTGCCAAACAAACTAGTCATCACTTCTTATGTCCGATCTTATTTCATCCCACAGAAGTAAAAACAGTTTGTTGAACGCTTTTCAAAGTTCTTTCATTATTCTTAAATGGTAGGAACAACCGCAACGTACTCTTAAATAGTAAACTGACAAACTATGGGAAGTCAATGAAATGGACTATGATTCGGCGATAAAAAATACCAACCAGTGTGATTTACAACATCAGTATGCTATGTAAAAAATGCAATGTGCTAACTTAAAGAAGGCAGACTCTGAAATATGATTCCAGTCATATAGTATTTTACAATAGGCAATTGCATGAACCTGAACTGTGATTTCTATTGGGTGTTGTTCAACGGAGCAGATGGCATTTAAAAGACAATATGGTATATTTTGAGGAATAAAACATCTCTATATCTTCAATGATACATAACTGTAAGCCTTTTTCAAAGCTTGTAGAAATGTGCAAAAGCATGAAATATATAAGGTAATACTAATAAAATCATGTTTAACAGGAGTTGTCTGTTATTACTTTCTATAATTTGAACAGTAGTTTGAGTAGAAAATTAAGACCCAGTAAGGAATTAATAAATCTACTAAATATAATTTAAAATATATGACAAGGCCATGCTGCTTATCTAATTTTAAACAAACTGAAATAATATTAAATGCATTGATAACATTTAAAAATTCTGAGTTAGTAAAAATTGACTCATTAGTGAGCTGTTGGAAATTAAAGAACATCTGTTATCTGTAAATAGCACAGTGCTATCTAGATGCACAGAGGATATTTTTAAAATATGTATACCCAAGCTATGATCTCATTACATGATCAAAGGTACACTAATTGCTGAAACAAACAATGCCAAAATAGTAATGACTTGCTAATGTGATTGATGAAAATTTTTCATGTGGGTGATTTGAAGGAGATATGACTTTTCTGAGTAGCTCTTGTCCACTCAGTGTCTTGGGACCTAGAACCTTCTACCAACAGATAATCAGCTCCCTAGATCTAAGCCCTGTGCATTTTGCCAACCATTAAACAAGAGAAGCACTCTTTTTTTTTTTTTTGATCATTTTGCTCTTTATGTTTACTCAATCCAACATTCAGAAGATAAGATTCTATAGGTAGATAATAGTAACAACTACCCACCCTTTAGGGGGTGATCCTGTAAGGAGGACCAGCAGTCTCAATTAACCTGGACCCCGAGATCTCTCAGACACTGGATCACCAACCAGGCAGCATACACCAGCTGATATGAGGCCCTCAACACATATACAGCAGGGGACTGCTGGGTCTGGGTTCAGTCAGAGAAGATGTACCTAATCCTCAAGAGACTGGAGGCCCCAGGGAGTGGAGAGGTCTGGTGGGGTGCGGGATGTGGCAGCTGGGAGATAAAATCTGGAGTGTAACAGAAAAAAAAAGATTAAATAAAAATTTGAAAAAAAGGAAAAAGAAAAAGTTATTGGGAATAGTTACAAGCTTACTTTAATATATATTTTCATTATATATTAATATATTATTATTACTTAATATATAACATATCAACATTGTATTAATTAATGCACTTATACATTAATACAATAACACATATCAATGTTATATTAATATCATATGTTAATAAACCATTATTATATTAGTAACATTAATTTTACTTTATTACTATATTAATATATACTATTAATATAAGAAATATACTAATAAATTCATATCATATATATTGTATGTATGTGTTGGATTCTTTTACTGGGGTGATAATTCTCTCTCCAAGGGTCATAGACAATTTAACAAAAACCCTAGTCAGGCGTGGAAAACCCAGTAGTTGGCCAAGAGTATCCAAGAGATTTCTAAAATAATATAGGCTATCGCTATTATACTTGGTTATCTCTCCGAACTTGAAAAAATATTGCTAAGAACACTATACATCTCAAACATATGATATAGAAGTATAAAGCTAGAACTGACTTGGAAGTCTTTCTGTGAAGACTAACTCTTAGGATCTGAAGGTGTAATGTAAGATGCTAAGGAAAAAAAGCAATCAGTAGTCTTATCCATCTATAAATCTGATGAATCATAACCATGACTAACCCAGAAAGGTAGCCTAAATGGTGCGATAGTGATACTTCTTTTCTTAAGGATAACCAACAGCTATCTGATTTGTGTAAATCCCACTCAATAAGTTAGAATTTATGGCTAGCACTGTATACCTGCCCAACTACTTATGGCTGGTAAGAAGATCATAGGCCCTAGAAGAGTACTTATTACTATCTTTTTTTTAAATCAATATAATTTTTTGTCCTAAATATTCATTCTTAACCCCACATATATACATGTATACTAACAGATATATTAATATTATTTATTTAATAATATATTATATCAATATATTATATATGCATATGTACATGTATATTTATGCATATATATATACATGATTATATATGTGCATATATCATATCAATATAACACACACATATATATATATATATCATCCCTCATATAGAAGTTATTTTTGCAATTTATAGAGCTGTATACAACTTGTAAAATGAAGAGATTAAGTGACCTTGTTGTTCCCAAGCCCAACTGACACACTTACAGGCAAACTCTACACCTAAGGCTCAGAAAACATCATGAAAAAGAAGGCAGAAAGATTGTAAAAGCCAGAGGATCAGAGTACATGCTGTGAGACAAAGTCTTCTGGACATGGCATGGATATTGTACCCATAAAATATTAACAGTATGGCTGCTTTAACTGAAGCTCAAAGCGTTTGTTCCATTTCAACAACCACACATTTCTTTCATTCTCTTTCTGAATAAGTGTAATCCTGGCTACAGGAAAACAACAGTTTCATTATATAAAGAAGTTTGCCATAGTATATTATTTTCAAACTCAATAAATAAACAGAATTCAATGTAAACTGGAGACTCTGGTTTCATTTTGTTTTTCTTCTAATTGAAGAAATAGTAGTGCAAAATTAAGTTAGAATGTAAATGGAAGCTTCTTTTCTGCAGTAGGTGCTGCTCAGGATGAAAGGGAAAGCAAGAAATCACATACTTCCCTGGGGCACTCAGTAAGGAATGCAGCCTTGTGCACATCTAAATTTTATCCCAGTGGAATCCATTATGGACTCTGACCTCTAAAACTATGAGGTAATTATTTTATCTTGTATTAAGTCCCAAAGGTTGTGGTACATTCTTATTTCAGCAATAAGAAACTAAAATAGGCACACATTCACAAAATATGAGAAACTTAGAAAATTTATAATAATTGTCAGGATCCACCTAGGAGAAGTTCTTGATCTTAGCCATTGATTGGTGTAAGGTGGAATCTCAGGTCATTTTGATTTGCATTTCCCTGCTCGCTAAGGACATTGAACATTTCCTTAAATGCTTCTCGGCCATTTGGGATTCCTCTGTTATGAATTCTCTGTTTAGTTCTACACCCCATCTTTTGATTGAGTTGTTTGTTTTTTTAAATGTTAGCTTCTTGAGTTCTTTATATATTATGAACATTAGTCCTCTATGGATGTAGGGTTAAGTCCAAGTGGATCAAGGACCTCAACATAAAATCAGATACACTGAATCTAATAGAAGAGAACGTGGGAAAGAGCCTCGAACTCATTGGCACAGGGTGGGGGGAAATTTCCGAAACTGAATGCCAATGGCTCAGACTCTAACATCAAGAATTGATAAATGGGACCTCATGAAACTGAAAAGCTTCTGTAAGGCAAAAGTCATAGTCGGTAGGATAAATCTACAACCTACAGGTTGGGGAAATTATAATTTTTAACTTTAAATGAACCTGTGAAGTTAGTGGAGGGTAACAAATGTTTAGTTAGATAACTAGTATTAATGGAAACATGGAAACATCTCTGTTGTTACTTAATTAATGATTTGCATTTATGTTTAAACTTGTGTGAACTCCAGAAAACGATGCTTGGAATACCATGTGATCTATTCTCTTAAAAAAGTACAAAACCTAAAAATGATGACATTAAGGAGACTTATGTAATGGGTTGGCCTAATGTTGCTTGTATTCTAACGCTAATTTGGGTTCCCCAAAACTGTCTCAAAGACTAGAGTCTGAATAGAAGACACTGATGGACCTTGCCCTCAGTTAATTGTAATTGGTGAATAAAGATGCCAGAAGCTAATAGCTGGGCAGAAGAGTAATAGGTGGGGTTGAGTTTTTTCAGGGTTAGAAAGAGAGACCAGTAGGAGGGGAGAAGAAAGAAGAAGCCACCATGGAAAAAAGAACTAGTAGAAGAGAGAAGGCTGCCTTGGCCTATGGGCCAAGAGAACATGGCTCAGAGGGCTGCCTGGTTGGAGTTGAGAGCAGCCCAGATGGAACATAGGAAATAGTGATCGATAGTTGGGATTATCCATGGGGAGGTAGACTCTAACAGCATGGAGGGCAGGCAGTTGCCCAGCAATTGTGCTGTGTAAGGAATATTAAAATATAAAGGTAGTGTGTGTATCTTTCATCCAGGAACATAAATGGTCTAAGGCAGGTGGCAACCTATCTTTTATTAGTAATTACTACAGACAGAGGGAGAAATAGATATTACAGCAGAAGGCAGAAGAGTAGAAGAGACGTAGGGTAGGAGCCAAACAGAAGCAATAGACACAGATAAATTTTTTAAGAGATAGGTTTTTCCCTTTTTTTCTTTCTCTTAGAATTAAAGATTAGAATCACTTTGCAAAGTGTTTGGCTTTTCCTGCAAGTAACTTTCTCTAGCTGACAAAGAGTTAAATAAACTCAAATCCTTAGGATGGGGAGGAGGAGTACCTGTAAAGAAAAGAACATAGTACCTCTTTACTTAATTCTTCCCCTTCACCCCAACACTCAGTCCCCTACTCCTGACTGTTTAACAGTTGGATAGCTTCTGGCCTTAGAATAACTTAGACAGAGACAGGTAAAATATAGAAAGCAACCTTTATTCTTGCAGAACAAAGTACTGCCACCCTCCTCAAAACACACACACACAAACACACACACTACCACCACCAAAGCTCTATCCCCTTGTCTACCTTCCAGAGCTCTGGGGCTAGTCTCCAGCAGGTAATTATTGGAATATACTGAGATGTGTTAGACCAATTTATGAGTAAGCTCATAAAGACAATGAAAAACAGATTTCATTTGATATATTACATGATAAATTTTATGGAGAAAGGCAAAATTTTCATTCACCATTCCCTGCACCACCTATGCAAGAGGAAGGTAAAATAGTGCTGAGATTGTTTTTATATGTTTGATGGACAGATTTTTAAAAGGTTATCATTTCTCAAATCTTGTATTTCCTAACAAATGATTGAAGCTATGTCAGGGTGCCCCTATCCATCATTCTCACAGTGTCTGATGAAGGAACAACTGCTGCCTAGAGAAGTCAGAAATGTTCCTGAATAATCTAATGCACAGGTTAGCCCCAACCACAAAGCATTATTTAGTCCAGTATGTTAATAGCTACTAGTTTGTTAAGAATCCATGGGTTACAGTGGTGTAATGATGACACAAATTTTTGGGGAATAACTAACCACTTTCCAATTGGTTGTAAGACACATTCCACAAGATATTATTGCCTAAAACTATTAACTGGGTCAATAACTCATACCTGAGTAGCTCACAGCCCTAGAGGAGAGCTTACTATACTTATTCGGCAGAATACATATAGTAGTAAACTATACACTAAGTGTTTATCTTTCCAAGCATAAATTTGGGTACCTCTTCATCTTCATTGAAGAAACACATTTTTCTTCAGTAGACGACTATTAACACAGTAACTTACAACTGGTAGAAGTACAGAGAATAAAGTATGGTGTATTGCTTTAGCCCAAATAGGTCATCTATATTAATCCTCATCCCAGGACTGAGGAGTCTTCTCAGAAAAAGGACAAAAAGGATGGCAAGAGTCAACAATAGTCGATGAACTCTGGGAAACATTGACTTCTGGTCATGACAGAGATATTGTACATATGAACTCACAGACATTGTGATGCCATGAGTAAGTCCAAACCAGCAAAAGTCCCAACATATATGAAAGGGGCACACAAAATCCCATCCCTACCTGAGGAAATATTGGCAACTGTTCTAGTGTGCAGAGGGGAAAAAAAGCACTATGTATCTCTAGTAGAAGGGTTGTTACCATCCAAGAGGTTCTGCTTTGTAGGGAGTGGAGGAAATCTTAGGTGGGTGAAATTCTGAGTAAATCCCCACTATTGACCAGGACACAGTTATGTCAAGGAGACCAAGGCCTCAGAGCTGTTTAAATCAGCAAAGCCATTTCCCCACATGAGTCAGACTCAGAAGAAATGGCAAAGCTGTCCTCAGAGTCATTGAGTATGGAGTCACTGACATGAGTATGAGTGATTATGGACAATTAATCAGTATGTATACAACCTGACAACTACAGCTCCCTCCCCACAATGTTTACCTGGAGACACCGTCTCTAGAAAATAGCTTGCCCCACCCCTGTGTCATACCTAATAAACATGCTGAGCTTCCAGGTTGCAGGTGGAGACAGACCCCAAACTTAGCATTCCTGTACATGTGTCTCTTCTATTTTCATTTTCTTGATGGTCCAGAGGAACAAAGGACAGGGAGTAAGAGACAAAGACAGGAGATAGAGAACAAGAGAGAAAGGGAAGGGAACAAGATAGAGGAAAAAGGGATATTTGTCCAGGAAGAACAAATGACTGTCTCTGAATAGAAAGGAGACAGACATGGCCCATAGAAAAATGGCAGTTTACACAGAGAAAAAGGGAAAGCCTATGTTAGGATAAGTTGGGTTCTTTTCATTGAGCATGTTAATTAGGGTAACCAAAAGGAGGCATTTGATTTCTAGACTTCAATACTTTGATAGCTGGACCTAGGTAGTAAACCTCGTGGGGAAGAAGTGGCCAGATAAGGGAATAGACCTTAGTGACTAGTATTAGGACTTGCAATCTAACAGTTTAGCAAGTAAGAGGAAAGCGGGGAAGGGCAAAGCCTGCCAGAACCTTGTTTGCCATGCTCAGGTCTACTAGAGCCCTCTAGAATCTAACAAATCTTCAAAGTATAATAAGTAATATAGAGTCTGAAGAATGGGGAAAAAATTGTAGTCCCTCAGTATACCATTAAAAAGTCCTGACTTCATAGGAAATCCAACTGACATAAACAGGATAGTGCTATTGAAAAAGTAATTCCAGTGCTAAGAAAAGGGAAATAGAAGATATAATAATATAATAATATAATTTAAAGAATTTTCAGAGACTTAGTCCTACATTTGTCTTACTGAGATTTTTATTTGAACAATAATTTTTATGTAATTGTGCTTTTAAAAGAAAAACCCCAAGTGATAGTTTATGGTTAATAATTTTTGAAGTTTTATTCTGAAGTACTTTTCAGTACCCAACTTTTTGAAAAGTTGTGTGTAGTGACTTTATTAAAACACTGTTTCATCTTCTCACTGAAGCAACAATACTTTTCCACCTTTTACTGAAAATGCCTTTCGCACACATGAAAGGTAGGTCATTTCAAAAAATATTTGAATTTACATAAGGTCTAATCCATTGTGAAAGTACAGTTAAAAGCCATATAAAACAAAAAGTAAATAAATTTAGAAAAATGTGTGACTATGCTAATCTGTCACTGTATAACCAGTGCTCTCACGATCTCTGCTTCCTAAGTAAAAAAAAGCTGAAAACATATTCACATAAAGACTTCAGATAAAGGGGGAGTAGTTTAAGGGTAAACATGTCATGGAATGGAGAAAAGTTACAAACATGTATCCAAGGGAACAGTCACAGCTCAGAGGATACAGCCTCTTCCTGTGTCTTCCTCTGTGATAATGACATGCAGGTATTATGTAGGTAATACCACTCTTGACTCTGTCCTTTTGTCATTGAGATCTTATACATTTTGTCATAATTTGGGGATTTATTTTGCTTCTACCATTTAGAAAAAGGACTTGTAAATTTCGTAGCTATTAGTCCAATTTAATATTTTACTTAGACACCATATATGTATGTATGTATGTATGTATGTGTTTATATATATATATATGCAATAAAGTCTTTTAGAAATTGGTTGAAGACTGTCTACTAGTACCTCGAATTTAAAGGTTTCATTAACTTTATAGTAACTAATATATAAAAACCTTTGGTTAATCCCTTTAAGGATGAAGAGCTTCATTTTATCTTTCTGCAGTTGTTCATGTTAGCAGAAAGCCATTGGGGCTACATGTAGATGGTTATATACAATAACATCTTAAAGGCTTTAACAACCATTTCCTCAAAATGTTGACTCACTCAGTAGCTGACTCTGATTATATAGAGTATGCATTTTTTGACCATTTCTACAAACCAGAAAAAAATTGCATTTCCAGCCTTCTAGAAACACTATAAACTTTTCTGAAAGGTATTTGCATACATACCTGTGGACAAAGTAAAAGTCAAGAAGAGGTTCATGGCATGGTTCATGACATTAAACAATGCAAGAAAATTGAAAGGTTAGTGGGTTTTTTTAATTGTCATGCCGTATAAATCAAGATTGAGTAATGGTGGGATCTCAGTGACAGTGCAGGTTAGCTCCAGTGTATACACTGCTGGCATAAAAATATACCCACACGTCACACCCCACAGTCACTCAGCCTCCTGCATAACATCACCAGTCATGACATGTCAGTCCCACCCTTGTCTCCATGGCAATAACTGTCACATTTGAGTTGGGTACAGAACAGAGAAACAAAGCCCTTTTCTTCAGCGATGTTCAAGATTCCTCAGGTTTTCAGTTTTGATGTGAACCCATAGAATTGTCCCAGAAGTTTCTGCCAAGCCCCCTTCACTTCCTTATTCCTTAGACTGTAAATCATGGGGTTCAGCATGGGCGTCAGAATTGCATAGAAAAGAGAAATCAATTTTTCCTGAAGGACAGAGGGGCTGGAGTGGGGCTGAATGTAAGTGAAAATGGCCATGCCATAGCAAAGGGCAACCACAGTGAGGTGGGAGGCACAGGTGTGGAAGGCTTTCCTTCTTCCCTCTTTGGACTGGATTTTTAGGATGGTAGAGATGATCTGGATGTAGGATAGGAGAACCAAGCAGAATGGGGTCATCAGGAGAATGATGCTAGATACCATGATAGCAACTTCATTGGCAGAGGTATCCACACAGGCCAGCCTCACCACAGCAAGAAGCTCACAGGATATATGGTCGATGTACGTGTTCGTGCACATGGGCAGTTGGAAGGTGATAGCAGTCTGCATGACTGAGTTGATGGAACCACCGACCCAAGATACAAGAGCCATCTTACTGCATAGTCCTGTATGCATTACGGCAGAGTATCTCAGTGGATTGCACACTGCCACATAACGGTCATAGGCCATCATTGCTAATAAGACAAACTCAATACCTCCTAAGCCCAGAGAGAAAAATAACTGGGCTGCACAGCTCAGAAATGGAATTGTTTTGTGTGAGGCAAGAAAATGAGCCAGCAGCTGGGGCACTATGCTTGTGGCATAAGACACATCCACCAAGGACAGGTTGGTGAGAAAGAAATACATGGGAGTGTGGAGTCTGTTGTCCAGTCTGATCAGAACAATGATGAGGAAATTCCCCAACACTGTCACCAGGTACATCAGCAAGAACAGGATGAAGAGAGAGACTTCAGTATTCCAGTCACTGGAGAGACCAAGGAGGATGAATTCATGCATCCATGTCTGGTTGTCTGTTCCCATCGAAAAATGTTCATCTACACTGAAAGTGAAACAGATGTTCATCAAGAAGCACAAAAATAATACTTTTGATTCATCTGTGTAACCTTCCCATCTGCCAGTCAGGCACTTGGAATCATGATGGGCCTGATTCCAGTGTGTATTGTGCTTACTGTGGCTCAGAAGGACAGATGAGGGCCTTCATGTAGACATGATTTGGTATCAGGCGAGTCAGCTAAAGCCTGAAGATTAGATGCTACTACCATGCTAACAGCCTTACCACTTCGATAACCCATCTTCAGTTCTAGAATGAGCAGAGCATGGTCCATGATATTAGCAGATAAAATAATGAGCAAAAAAGAATGTAATTGGACTGGGAAGGAAGAGTCTTAAGCCATGAACTAGACTTGTCTCAGTGAAATGCATTAATCTATTATACAAGGGAAGATTTGGAAGAAGTAAGGCCTGCAGAAGGTATTAGAGAACCAAGACGTGAAGCAGTTTTATTGTGCAAGAGCATGACTTTGGTTTAATGTTAAATACACACACACACACACACACACACACAATTAATAATACAAACCTATACATAAGTTCAAATGTGGCTAACATGAGCTAGAAACTTTAAGCAATGAATTGAGGAACTGACATAGTTATATATGAATGTTAGTAGCAACATGACTTCCGTGTTGAAACAGCAAATATGATCTTCCCTCCCATCCCTCCTATGAATTCAGTCACAAATATCCCAGGAAGTAGACTTCAATACATCTCAGAGCTCACATTTGGTTTCAACCTTAAGAACTTAGGGAGCAGTGAGACAAATGGTCCTTTTGAAAGCCTTTCATCTCTTCAGCCTTCAGTTAGCAGGGAAGATAATGGGATTTTTCTTTTCACCTTTTGAGTTTGTTGTTAAGAATCTATCCTTTTGGTGGCTCAAGAGACGAGGCACCATTCATTGCTCTTGCAAAGGATCAGGGTTTGGCTTTCAGAACCTACATGGTAGCACACCGCCATCCATAATTCCTGTTCCAGGGGATCCAGTACCTTTTGACACCTGCAGGCAACATGCATGACAGTCTTGTGGTGCCCATATATGCATGTATGCAAAACATTCATACACATAAACTAAATAAATCTTTTCAGAAATATTCAACTCTATACTTTGCACGTAGTTTTCATGAAAGTAAGAATAGAGATGTTTAGATGATGTAAATAAAAGAAAAATATTTAAAGTCCAATTTTAATCACCCAGGCCAGAATAAAGTAAGAATTTTGGTGCATGTGTCGTTGAAGAGAGGTCACCATCTTGATTTTGCTGGGCAAGAACCTTTTCAGTAAACCTACTATATTATAATTTGAATGCTGACAAGAATCTAGTTTCATTTTACTTTTTAAATTGGCTCATTCTTGCTTCATGCTTGCCTATTGACTGACATTCACTTCATCAGCACAGAGGTGGGAGGGACTGAGGGCAGGAAGAAGCTTGGTTGGAGTTAAATCTCCAAGCTGGAAGGGTGACACTGTCACTGCTTTAGCTCTCTTACCAGACAATGAACAAAAGAGAGCAACCAGTTCCAGAAATTTCTGTGTTGTACATGGTCTACCCAACCACATGCTCTCAATCAAGTCCTCTCGAATGGAATGTCCTCCTCATAACCTGTCCCCTTTTCACAGTTCCTCCTTTGCTGCTCAGTCCTGTTCCTCCCACGTGTACTTACCGTGCTGCTTTTCTGAAATCACAATCAACCTGTGAAAGCATCTAACTGTCATTTTAAAAGGGACATTCAATTTAGAATTTAAATTCAAAAAGTCTTTTTCAAAAACCCAGTTCATTAGAAAAGAATATTTCAGCAGATGAGTGATGACTATGTAGTAAGTCTGGCTTGAATGGAGTCCTCTCCTCTGTTAATCTTACAGATTCACTTAGCACCACTCCGCCAGAAGCTGCCATGTCAGGATGCATACCACCCTCCCCATTTCAAATTGCCAAGCAAGAGGATGGAAAGACACAGAACCGGAATGGAACACTGGCTGGTGATTGGTGCCTGCTGTACTAGCCTGCTGCCTGAAGATCACGCAAGTGTTTGACTCACGTGCTCCTCGTGCCCACCTCCAGCGCCACTACTGCCAGGTTGTGTTAATAAGCCTCATATGCTTTGCAACCTTTGTAACGTCTCTCTAAGGCCTGGAGGAAGCTACATAGGCTCCTGGAGTGTATACACACATAGCCTGAGTGACTGAAAGGGTCACTGGTGAAATTAAAGTTGGGAGATGAGCATGCGTATACAGAGTTCCTGCGCACACAGGTGCCAATTCTTAGTTACAATAACTCATTTTGATTTCCTGCTCTCCACCTCCCTTTTCTTTCTTTCTCCTTATCAACCTCACATTTCTTTGTTCTGGAGTAGGCATCACCTTCACATTTCTCTCTCATTATAGAAAATATGCATATGCAAATCTGTGTTTGGGAAACTATGTTTATTATGTATGTATTCTAGAATTAGTGCACCTCGTGACTGACTTCCACTGTCCAGATTCTCTTCCTATTATTTGTCTTATAAACTATGGAAAATTCTACTCATTAACTTACAAAAATTCAAAACTTATGATAACCTGCAATCATTAAGTCCACAGATTTTTTGTTCTATGTTTAGTCTGCCTTTATTCTTAAGCAAATCAGTTCTATCTATTGCTCATCCAGTGTTCAGCTTCCATTTTAATATTCCTCTCTATTTTGCTCAATTCTCTGGCAGGGTTGCAGTGAGCATTTCCCAAGACCGTGTGCTCAGAGCTTGTACTCCTCTCTTCTATTATTGTCTGGGCAATGTTGGTTTTGCGACCTTTATTATCTAGTTTATGCAGCCCAAGTTCAATTAATTCTACAGTAGTCTCCCAGACTTTTCCCTAACATAGATCAAACAGCTTAATGAATACTTCCTAAATCTCTCACCAATGACTGCATTCATCTCCCTACACACTAGATTATTTCCAAACCTTTTATATTAATAATAATAATCCCCCCTCCTTAGATACATATTACATATCTCTTTAATCTTTCTTTATTTCACTACAAATAAATGAGGGTCCAAATACTGATTTCATTATATACCACTCCGGTCAGGGAGCCAGAGCTTGGTCTTTGCAGCCACAAACAGTCTGTAGGTTCTATTGATCTCCCTAAATTTATGGTTTCTCATGGGCATAAAAAGCATAAAGTGGAACAAATGTTTGCTCTATTTAAACAAGACAAAAAAAACAAGACTGTATGCTTTGTCTGCATAAACAAGACAAAAAAAAAAACAACCTATGAGTCAAATGTAATCCCATAGCTGATGTTAAGAACACAGTGGCATTGAACAGTGAACATGGTGTCCATGTTCGTTTTACTGAGCTCTCCCTCCTACACAACTGGACTGCATGTCCTCTGTTCAATATTTTATCAACTGCAGACATTTCACCTGTTTGCTAAGCATCCTTCATTCTCCTGTGATGGATAACAAAATCCTATTTTGCATTATTTGAACCATAGTATCCACATATTCACCACATCTCAACACCCTGTTAAATATCCCTTTAAGATATATTGATGTGTTTAAAACGACCTCATCAATCAGAACATCATGTTGAAACATGACCTATACCCATGGCTCACTGCCTTCTCACTGACTGAGAAGAAAGGACTTTCTTCTACTATGTTTTATAAATTATAGTAAGGCAGTATAGCTATTGTGGCCATAATGAATACAACATAGTAAATACTACAGCAAGAGAAACTTTGCAACTAGGGGATAGTTTAGGAGTAAAGGCATATACTTACCATGTGTGGGGTCCTGGGTTTAATCCCTGGCATGAAAAAATAAAAGAAATAATGAAGGACAAAGAGAAGAGGGGAGGAAAAGGACTCTTGAAACATTCTATGAAATATTATCCCCTCTGTCTTTCCTATTACACCACTATCACCAAGGCTCAGGAAGCATCTCAGATGATGGGGAAGAGAGGTTGTAATATGCAGAGGTTGGGAGGACTAGAACAAGACCTCTGAACTCATACATTTACAGTATCCATAGTTCCATAAGTCCTGCACAAGATCATACCAGTCAACATCCCAGCATGACAGCTGATGGTCATTAGGGAAGGCAGAGTCAGTTTTCTTTAAGGATATGGCCCTGGTAGGTGGATCATGCTCCAGTGAATGGCCCCACAATCATGACTGTATGGACAACACACATTTTATTTGTCAGGCACATGAATAAGAAATGATTATCTTTGTTTGGCCCTGGTGAAAATTACCTTCTTGTGCCTTTGAGAATTATCTAGTAATTACTCACTGAAGTAATTTATCAAGAATTAAGTGTGTGTTCTGTGACAAAGAAACAAAAAGCAAAAAAACAAAACAAATAAAAAAGAAACAAAAAAGCACCCAAGACCCTTTAGAAAACTTCTTTATGTAATTTTTAAAAATCAAACATTAGTCAGTAAACCCTTTTTTAATGAAGGAAATCTGTTCAATGATTACATAGAAAATGTCATATTTTTATCATGATATTTTTAATCTAGTTCTGAACTATAACAAATCAAATATGTTCTTTCACTAATTCAATCTTATATACTCAGCCACTATTTTACATACAGTTTTTCTTACATTCTTTATTTTCTGCTGCTTTATAACTTCTTTAGTTGGAAGTATCTGTGATCTGGAAAAATATGAAAAGTAAGGAATTATTTCTTACAGCCATACAAATTGGTGTAAAAACCCAGATTGGCATTTATCTACACGGTGTAGGTGAAGTTTAACTTTAGATTTTCCTGCTTTCCTTGCTCTGAGTTTGTCTTCTACATGTCACCGCTAAGCCATGTAACATTATGCAATGCTTTCCATCTCTCTGCACTAAAAGACCTTTTAGAGGACAGGGCTCCTCCCTGGAATCACACTTTTCTCCCCTCGTTTTTTATCCAGAACATTAAAAAAAAATCAGGATTTGATGTCCAGTTACATATATTTCTGTGCTAAACATGGTGATTTGGTTACATTTTCTGTGAACACTTGGTGTTTTAAGGTCTTGAATTCAGACATCGCTTAGGCTGTTGTCCAGAGGAAACTCCTATTCTCACCCAGTCCCTACATCACTACAGAAGGCCTTCTTATTCCAAGTAAGAATAGAATTTCTGAAAATAAGATCCCCATCATGTTTTAGCTGGCACACTTTCCTCATACTGGGTCCAGCATAAATGATACATTAAAAGAAATGTGATCAGCTGATCATTGGATCAAAAATGAGAGACATGACCCATAGATATTCACCTAACAGCAGAAATGCTTACTCAACTGGTGCCACACAGTCATCACACGTGAGTCTGAAGATACCTTCTGATGCTTCTGTTCATATTGCTTTCTAAGCACGTTTTAATGGCATTTAGTATTCCTTGGTGCCAACATTCCACAAATGCCTATGCAAAGACAGAAGCATCCAGGGCTTGGAATTTGGTTATCATTTCCTTTCCCAATAGTCACTATCATATTATATTAACCAAACCAATGAATGTATTTTGACTTTAATTTCTGGTTATTTCTGTTGGCTAGATGCTTTCATAACTTATATGCCACCATATCTCTCCCACGGCTCTCACACATACTGAGAAATAAGTTTGATTTAGGACACATAACAGCTTTTCACAGTATTAAAAAATTTCCCAGTGCCCCTTCAATCTTAAATTTAGAAAAATAATTCTTTGCATTATTTCTACTAAAGTAAATACTAGGTTATCATTGAACTCTTTGCCTCACTCTTAAATTACCAAACTGTAGTACAAATTGAAGTCAGGAATAGTGAGACCTCAAAAAACCTTTTATTGTTAAATATTGTTTTAGCTATCCTGTGTTTTTTGTTTTCCCATATGAAGTTGAGACTTGTCCTTTTAAGGTCTGTAAATAATTGTGTTAGAATTTTTTCTTTTTAATTTATTCTTCTCTTATGTATTACATCCCAACTACAGTTTCCTCTCCCTCCTCTCCTTCTAACTTTCCCCCACTATCTCCTCTCTCCCCTAGATCCACTCCTCTTTCTTTTCCCTTCATAGAATAGCAAGGCTCTCAAAGATATTGATCAAACATGGCATAAGAAGAAGTTACAATAAGAGTAGGCATTTCACCTTATATTATTAAGGTTGGGTGAGGCAACCCAGTAAGACATAAAGTGTCCAAGAGCCAGGCAAAAGAGTCAGAGACAGACTCTGCTCCCACTGTTAAGAGTCTCCTAAGAACCCCAAACTACACAGACATAACATATATGCAGAGGATCATGGACAGACCCATACAGGCCCACTGATTACAAGTTCAGGTTTGTGAGCCCTTATGAGCTCTGGTTAGTTAATTCTATGGGATTTTTTGTGGTGTCCTTGGTCTCACAGCTTCTACAATCCTTCCTTTCCCTCTTCCACAGGGTCCCCTGAGCTCCACCTACTGTTGAGCTGTGGGTTTCTGCATCTGCTCTCATTGTTGCTAGATGAATCATCCCTGATGATAATTATGATTAGGCTCATGTCTAAAAGTATAGCAAAATACAATGAGGACTCATTTCATTGAATTTTTCCCCAGTATTTTTGCATCTATTCTATGTCTCTGTGCTGTCCTGCCTCTAATTCCTGGGCCTCCAGGCAGTGTCAGACATCCATTCCCTCTCACGGCATGGGTCAAAAGTTAGAGCAGTCATTGCTTGGCCACTCTCGTAAATTCTGTTTCACCTCTACCCCAGCACATCCTGCATGTAGGACAAATTGTAGGTTAAAGGTTTGTGACCGGAATGGTATTTTAATTCCTCCAATGGAGGTCTTGCCAAGATACCCACTTTAGGCTCTATATCCCCCATTCCTAAGAGACTTTGCTATGGTCACACACGTGTGTACCAGGGAGTTTCCAATGCACTAGATTTCTATCTTACCCCTGAAATACACCCAAATTATAGTCATCTATCCCAGTCCTCTCTTCCTCTATCTCTCACCAACCTGATCCCTCCTACTCCCATCCCTAACTGCCACTAGTCCACCTACAAAATCTATTTTATTTTCATTTTTCCGGGAGATTCATTTATCTCTTCTTGAGCTCTCCTTGTTATTTAGCCTCTCATGGTCTATGGATTATAGCACAATTATCTTTTACTTGCCTATTAATAACCATTTCTAAGTGAGTACATACCATTTATGTTTCTGAATCTGGGTTGCTTCACTCAGAATGAATTTTTTCTAGTTCTGTCCAATTGCATGCAATTTTCATAACGTTATTTTTTAACAGTCAAGTAATAATTAATTGTGTAAATGTATCACATTTTATTTATCCATTCTTTAGTTGAAAGACGTTAACGTTGTTTCCAGTTTGGGGCTATTATAAATACAGCTGCTATGAACATATTTGAGCAAGTGTCTTTGTGGGAAGATGGGGCATCCTTTGAGATTATGTCCAGGAGTGGTTCAGCTGAGTCTCAAAGTGGATCAATTTCCAATTTTCTGAGAAACTGTCACATTGATTTCCAAAGTGGCTGTACCAGTTAGCACTCTGACCAGCAACGAAGGAGAGCCACATCTTTGCCAACATGAGCTTTTACTTGTAATTTTGATTTTAGCTATTCTGACAGATTAAAAAAAAAAAAGAAAAGAAATCTCAAAGTCATTTTGATTTGCATTTCCCTGATGGCTAAGGATGTTGAATATTTCTTTAGGTATTACTCTGCCATTTGAGATTCCACTGTTGAAGTCTCTGTTTAAATCTATATCCTAGTTTTAATTGGATTATATAGTTTGTTGATGTCTAGTTTCTTTAGTATTTTATATATTTTGGATATTAGTTTCTGTCAGATGTGGAGTTAATGAAAATCCTTTTTTCATTCTGTAGGCTGCCATTTTCTCCTGTTGACCATGTCCTTTGCCTTATAGAAACTTTGATGTTCTGTTCAGTAGGGTGTCTCCTATGCCAGAGCATTCAAGGCTATTTCCCACTTTATTACCATATAAACATGGTATGTACTCACTTAGAAGTGGTTATGGTGTCTATGGGTGGCCGGATTTATGTCTAGGTCTTTTTTCTATTTCATTGATCAACCTGTCTGTTTCTATGTCAATGCCATGAGGTGAAATCAGAGATGGTGATACTTCTGGAAGTTCTTTTTTAGTACAGGATTGTTTTAGCTATCCTGGATTCTTTGTTTTCTAGATAAAGTTGAGTGTTGTTCTTTCAAGCTCTGTAAAGAATTGTGATGAAATTTTAATGGGGATTTCACTGAATCTGTAGATATCTTTTGGTAGAAAGGCCATTTTATTATGTTAATTCTACCAATCCATGAACAAGGGAAATCTTTCAACCTTCTCATATTTTGCTTTAATTTCTTTCTTCAAGTATAAATATGGGTTTATTTGCATTCTTCTAAATGCAGACATCCAGTTTGACCAGCACCATTTTTTAAAGATGTTGTCTTTCTCTTCCCAATATGTATTTTTGTGTTCTTTATCAAAACCAGGTGTCCATAAGTCTGTGGATTTATGACTGGGTCTTCAATTTGATCCCACTGATAAATAGTCTATTTTTATGCCAAACCCATGCTGTTTTCATTGTTATATCTCTGTAGTACATCTTGAGATCATGGATGGTGATATTAATGAGAAGATCACATAGGTTTTTTTCTCTGTGTATTCATATGGTGGGTTATATTTACTGATTGCCAAGAACCAGCTTTAGCTAAGTCGTTTCCTGAAAGAAGGGATATCTGGTAGTGGCAAAACAAAGAACTCAAAGTCAAATCATGGGTCCAAGGTGATGGCTTATGTTCTTCTTAAGATGGCTTTCCAAACTGTGCTCTCTGTCTCTGTCTCTCTGTCTCTTTGTCTCTTTCTCTGTATCTCTCTGTCTCTGTCTCTGTCTCTGTCTCTGTCTCTCTCTCTCTCTCTCTCTCTCTCTCTCTCTCTCTCTCTCTCTCTGTGTGTGTGTGTGTGTGTGTGTGCGTGTGTGTGTGTGTGTTCTGCTCAATACACATTTTCAGATTGCTCTCTGTGTTCTGCTCTGCTCAAGACTTCTTTCTTTTGCTATTGTAAAATCCTTTTAGATAGCTCATCTCTTTCAGATCAAAAGCCCAATTTTTTAATTTACATATCAATTCAGTCATTACCCCCAGGTTCCCATTTGATTATCCCATGAATCAGCATCCCAGGACCCTAGCTCCTTGATTCTTAGAAAAAGAACAGCAAGCACAAAAACAGACAATAAGATAGCTGGATGGGACCTTGCTCTAAAATTACCATTACTTTGTAAACATAAACAAAAAATTCAGCTGGGTAGGACCTTGCCTTGTGATCACCACTCCTTCCTTTATATCTATAAAGCTCCTTCTACAATACATATTGCATCCTTATATTTTGCATAGTTGAGAAATTATGTATTTTCAAACTCATGCTTTCGGCATTCTTTCCCACAGCCTTAAAGGCTGTCCTGAAAGTCACAGCATTCTACCATTTTGCTGAGACATAAATATGCCCTCATCTCCCACATTAGTGCTGCCTGGGATTATCATGAAGTCACTAACCTTGCAGAAAGGAAACTCCTTGGAGAAAAAATTACACACGATTCCACACACAAGCCTTTCACACATTGCAACCATCAACACTCGTGGAGGCCCACACCCTGCTGGCTCTGTTTCAAGGGCAGGAACAATGTCATGCTGCCCCTTATACGTGGTCAAGCAAGACTCAGCAACTGATTTTCATATGGTGAATTAGTCTTGCATCTCTGGGAAGTTTTCTTGGATTCTGTTTACATGTATTTTATTGAATATTTTTTGAACCCATGTTAATGATAGAAACTACTCTGTAATGCTTTTTCTTTGTTGAGTTATTATGTGATTTGGATGTCAGCATACGCATACACGTGTCCTCTTAAAAGCATTGGAGAATGTTCCTTCTGTTTCTATTTTGTGGAATAATTTAAGGAGTATTGGTGTTACCTCTTCTTTGAAAGTCTGGTAGATTTCTGTACTAAAACTGTCTGTCCCTTGGCTTGTTTTGGTTGAGAGACTTTTAATGACTGCTTCTATTTCCTTAGGAGTTATAAGTCTATTTAATGTGTATCTGATCTTGATTTAATTTTAAGGTAAATGGTATCTATTGTAAAAAAATTTTTTTTCTTTTAGATTTTCAAATTTGGTAGAGTACGTGTTGCTAAAGTATGTCCTTATGATTCTCTGCATTTTCTCTGTGTCTATTGTTATGTCACTCCTGTAGTTTCTGATTTAATTAATTTGGATATTCTGCCTCTGTCTTTTAGTTTAGACAGGGTTTGTCTATCCTGTTCATTTTCTCAAAGAACCACCTCCTTGTTTCATTGATTCTTTGTAATGGTTTCATTGTTTCCACTTCATTTTGATTATTTCTTGCCACCTACACCTCTTGTGCATGCTCACTTTTTTTTTCTTCTAGAGTTTTCAGGTGTACTGTTAAGTTGCTAATATGAGATCTCGCCAATTTTTTATGTAGGCACTTAGTGCTGTGAACTTTCCTTTTACCACTGCTTTCATTGTATCCCATAAGTTTGAATAAGATATATATTCATTGTCACTGAATTATTAAAAGTCTCTAATTTCTTTTTTTTATTCCTGGCCTGACTCATTTTTCACTGAGTAGAGATTTATTCAATTTCCATGAATTTTTAAGCTGTATGCTGTTTCTGTTGTTGGTGATATCTATCTTTAATTCATGGTAGTCTGATAGAATTCAGGGTGTGACTTTTAACTTTCTTGTATCTGTTGAGACTTGCTTTGTGTCTGAGTATGTGGTCATTCTGGAGAAATTTCCATGAGGTTCTAAGAAGAAGATATATTCTTTTGTATTTGGGTGGAATGGTCTGTAAATATCTGTTAGGTTCTAACATCAGTTAAGTCCAGCACTTCTCTATTTAGTTTTTGTCTATATAAATTGTTCATTGGTGAGAATGGAATATTGAATTCTCCCACTGTCAGGAGCCATCTAGGAAAGGCTAGGAAAAGCAGGTAACCTTCCTGACTGCGACCTACCTTTTTGCATGGACTAACAGGTGAGCTCTGAGAGACAAGGTCCCAAAGAGACTTCATCTCAAGATTGCTTCTTGCAGCTGATATGCCTTTCCTGTCATTATTAAATTAATATACTAATCCATGGGCATTAACCCACCCTACTGAGCAGATTTTCTGCAGATCAACATAAAGATGAACTTTCATGAATTAATGCTGTTTAGATGAATTAAAATTTTTCTAGAGTTCCTGATTTGATTCAAATAATCTTAGAAATTAAGTTTCAAGAGATGATTGCTTTGCTACAAAGATGTAATAAAGTTAGACTCAGGAATAGAATGTGACCACTTCTCATAATACTAAGTAAAAGCTGCATAATAAGGAGTGCAACTAATAGTTACATTAAAAAAGAAATAGGGTTGGAACAAATTTGTGTCCAAAGAAAAATATTCATTCTAGGTCAGATCCAAGGATGAAGATACACATGTCAACTATGATAAGACAGGGCCATATGAAATTATTGTTTTGAACTTATAATGAGCTTACAGATGAATCACTGCTTTAAACTTAATTTGAACTGGGGAGTGGAGGGCAGATCCAGGATTGACCTTTCAATTCTCACCATTAATTCCCACAAAGCAGCAGACCCACATTTTAAAAGAAGCACTACTACTGCTTAAATCGCATATTGATCCTCCTATACAGATATTGGGATGCCAGAAGCCTGCCCCAGCAATGGTTCTCCTTAGAAGATGCCAATGATGGTGGAGCATCGGTGATAGGCAAAACTTGGCTTTATAAAAATTGCTTAGTATATATAATATTTACACTTCTTGATTCCTCATTATTCTGGAGCCAAAAGCACATGGCTTCAGATAAATTAACACTTGTTGCTCAACGAGGGGGGGGGGGGAGAAGGGTGATTAAGTAAAGGATTTCTTGCTAGTGTTCCCTGCATCTCTCTCCACTCTGTCTCTCTCTTAGCTCTGCCTCACTTTTCCCTATTCAATCATAGGCCTCCCTCTACAAATAGATTGGTCAGGGAAATTTCTGCTACACAAGCCCTCTTATCAAGGCTGGACAAAGCAACTCAATAGGAAGAAAAGGATCGAAGAGCAGATAAGAGAATCAGAGACACCCTCACTCTCACAGTTACGAGTCTCACAAAAACACCAAGCTAAGCAATCACAACACATATGCAGAAAATCTAGCACAGACCTATGCAGGTTCTGATTGTGGCTTGAGTCTCTGTGAGTCCATATGAGGCCTGCTTAGTTGATTCTGTGGCTGATGTTCTCCAGTTATACTGAATCCTTCTGGCTCCGATGATCCTTCCTCTTCCTCTAACATTGAGTTCCTCAAAATCTGGCTAATGTTTGGCTGTGGGTCTCTGTTGCTAGAACAAGCCCCTCTGATGGTGATTGTTTAGTCATTGATCGGTGAGTATAGCAGAATATCAATAGGATTCATTTCATTGACTCGGATTTGTTTGGTTTGGTTTGGTTTGGTTTTGACAGTTGTGTTACAAAATATAGCCCGTTCAGGCTTCATATCCTTAAAGTTTCCTTATTACTAGGAAACTTTACTAGGTCACCCTCATAGGTCCCAAGGAGGTTCCTGGAAGCACTAAGTGTAGGATTTTTCAAAACCTACTTAATAAGGGTTCTTATATGCTTCAACCTTCCTTCTATCCCACCAAGCAAAGGTAGGGGAGAAAGATGGTTAATTGGACAAGGGGGGTGGACCTGTTTAGAAGTAATTATTTGGGGCAGTTCCAATCTTTGTTTTCAGGATATCAATGGTCTAGAAAACATTAAACAGGAATCAGTACATGTGGCAAATGCCAAAAACAAATCAGTATCAGCAGCTCAATCCAGAAGAAACCTCAAGGCTCTGGCAAATTGGCACAAGTCTGTAGAAGTGGCAAGAAGTAGTCAGAATACCGTGAGAAGTTCTTTGGCCCATTTTTCTTTACCAAGTCACATAAAATGAAGATTAGAGAAGACCAGAAAAGTGTTGCAAAGCAAACCAATACAAGAGCATAGTCAGTGGTTCTACTTATACTCTTTCCAAATATCGAATGTCCTCTCAAGTGTCTGTCTCAGCAAAACATCCTCTCATATGTCAGCTTCAGCAAAACATCCTCTCCTAAAGCAGCTTCCAGAAAAACATCACATGACACCGTTTAGTCTCCAAAGAAAACAGAAATTTCCACTTCACTAGGTTTCTACATTGCCTACCTAATGGCCCCAATTTCAGTTCTCTCTCCCTGTACTCTCTTCTTCTGTCCCTCCCTCCTTCACTTAACCTCCTTTGTGTCCATCGCCACCAGCCCCTAGTTCACTCACAACCTATTCTATTTTCCTTCTGCAGGGAGATACATGTACTTCTACCCTTGAGGTAAAAAAAAAAAAAAATGCCTATTTTTGGAGGGATGTCTCTCAAACCTGCATTTCTGACAAAGAGAGAAAGGGAGAGAGAGAATGAGAGAGACAGACAGAGAGAAGGTAAATAAAAAGGAAACTTAATATCTTTTTTTTCCACATAAGCTTACATGATAGAGTTTAGGAGTCCTTGACTGCTTGAGCTCCAAGGCTCTGAAATCATCTGAGACTTATCTAAATTTTGAGGAAACCTTTGAAGAGAAAGTTCATAAGTGTCTTCATATTGGATCACATACAGATCTCAGGAAGTACAATAGCAACTGCATTAATAATGTGTGACTGCCAGAGTCCCCTAAGGAACTCATTAGTGTTCATTGCTGTCACCAATCCTAACCCTCAAGAGAAATACTTCCATGTTGCCTTGTCCCTATGGAAGGCTGTTCCCCTCTATCTCTCTCTGTTTCTAAATGCCATTGGAGACTTTTTCCTTCAAGGTCACAGAAGCCACATTCATGGAGCTTTAGGATGTTCTCTGCTTCGAGCTTGAATTTTAGTCCTCGTGTGATAGTCTGTGAGTAGTCATCATGCTTGTTTGCCTGGGAAACAAAGCCAATCTCATTGTTAACTCTAAAATAGATTTATCCTTCCATAGACCAGAGAACAGTTCCTCATATAGCAGTATATGCAGGGGCAGGGGAAACTGTGCCAGTGAACATCTAAGTATGTTTTCACAGTACTGTTTACCTTCCAAAATCAATACTCAGTGCCCAACAACAATTTCATCTTCCTGTCCATGCTGGCAAACAACTGTCTATCATCTCAGGACTCACATGTTCATCTTCTTTCCTGCTCATGCACCTATTGCTAAATTCTATCATCTACATGCCATAGTTTATATACTCAGCCTTAAATTACTATCCCAGTAGCAAGATCAGCTTCTAGAAACCAAGGAAGAAACAGAAACCAGAGATAAAATCTAACAATCAAGTTTTTTTTTTTTTATTTTCATACTCTATGTCCACAACTAGTTCTTTTCTTTCTCCCTCCCTCTCTCTTTTCCTCTCTTTCCCTCTTCCCATCTCCCCCTATCTTCCTCCCTCACCTATCTATAGCTACTCCTTTATTGTTTAATGCACATTATTAATTTATTAGGTTGGCTTGCTCCTACTCTTTTCTTCTTATTCTGATCATTTTCATGCAAGCATACATCAGCATCTCTATGTAATACTCAGTGTTTTCTGTTTGTCCACATGGAATTCACTCTGAGCAGATCTAGCTATGCTCACTTCAGCACCACTGCCACACCTTAGTTCAGATTTGTCTGCTATCTCAGTACTGTTCCTGAAGCAACAATTTAGTCCTTCTTCTGGTGATTTCCTCTCTAGCTCATTTGCCAGGGTGATAGTTCAAATACTAAATCTAATCACGCTCTATCTCTACCTCCAAATCTTCACCAGCTGTCCAGTGCTCCTGAGGTGGAGTTGAATAACTGGTAACTTGGCATCAGAAACACTCCACAGTCTGACCCCTAGGGACCGATTTCTCAATACTTACTCTACAACGCTTGCTCCACATATAACTGGGCTCTCACTCTGTCTTCCATCATTGTTCTCAGGCATAGGTTTTTCTTCTGCTTGGATTGCTTATATTCTAGATTCTTTGGTATCAGTTTTCTGGCTTTGATCTTGTCACTTTCAAGATATATTTAACATATTCTTTTTAGACAAACCTTTGTGATGTTTTCCAGGTAAGTTTTGTATTGGTTACTTTTCTGTTGCTGTAGTAAAATACCATGACCAAAGACAACTTACAGATGAAAGAGTGTGCTTTGAGTTACAGTTCCAGAAAGGTTGTTTATAATGGAGAGGAAGGCATGACCACAGGTACCTCTAACTGGGAACTGGATGGTTGCATTCTACCAGCACCCAGGAACCAAAGACAGAAAACTAGAAATAGAGTGAGGCTATAAATTGTTAAAGCCCACACTGGATGACATACTTTCTCTGGCAAGGCTGGCCCTCCTAAACGTTCCATAACCACTCCAAATAGCACCACCAAATGGTCACCAAGTATTAAAATATATGACTGTATGGGAAAATTTTCTCAGTTATACCACTCTTGGGCATATACCCAAAAGATGCTGCACCATAATGCAGGGGTACATGTTCCACTCTGTTCATAATGGGTTGATCAATGGTAACCAGAAGCTGAAAACAACCCAGATGTCCCACAATGGAAGAGTAGATACAGAAAATGTGGTTCATTGACACAATAGAATACTATTCAGCTCTTAAGAATGAGGATATCAAGAGTTTTGCAGACCAATGGATAGAACTAGAAAATATCATCCTGAGTGAGGTAACTCAGACTCAAAAGGACATGCATGGTATGTATTCACTAATAAGTGGATATTAGCCCAAAAAAGTACAGAATACCCAAGATACAATCCACAGAACTCAAGAAAGTTAACAAGCAGAAGGGCCCAGGTGAGGATGCTTCAATCCCACTTGGGAGGGAGAAGAAAGTAATCATGGGGGTCTAGGGGCAGAGGGAAAGAGGGACCTGGGTGGGAGAGGGAACAGCAAAGGAAAAAGGGGGACATGATCAGGTATGGTGGAGGGAACAGGAGTAAAACCCTGAGGGCCAGCAGAATGAATGGAAATATGCAACCTCAGGAGGAAGGTGGTGGGAGAACCCTCTAGAATGTATCAGAGACCTGGGAGGTGAAAGACTCTCAGGACTCAAAAGGAGGGACCTTAGATGAAATGCCCCTGCAGTAGGGAGAGTGAACTTGTAGAGTCCACCTCTAGCAGAAAGACAGGGCATCAAGTGGAGGGAAGTGGTTGCCATCCCACAGTCAAAAACTCTGACCCAAAATTGTTCCTGTCTAAAAGAACTGTGGGGACAAAAATGGAGAAAAGACTGAGGGAAAGGAGGTCCAGTGAACATCTCAAGGGAAGGCTCTAAGGCCTGACACTATTACTGATGCTATGGTGTGCTTACAGACAGGAGCCTAGCATGTATGTCTCCCAAGAGGCCCAACAAGCAGCTGACTGAGACAGAAGCAGATACCAACCACTGGGCTGATGTCAGGGACTTCTGTGGTTGAATTAGGGAAAGGCTGGAAGAAGCTGAGGAAGAGGGCTACCCCATAGGAAGACTAGCAGTCTCAACTAACCTAGACTCCTGAGATCTCTCAGATACTGAGCCACCAACCAGGCAGCATACAGGAGCTTGTCTGAGGCCCTTGACACATATAAAGCAGAGGACTGCTTGATCTGGCCTCAGTGAGACAAGACATGTCTAACTCTCGAGAGACTTGAGGCCCCAGTGAGTGGGGAGTCCTGGTGGAGGGGATATCCTCTTAGAAACTGGGGTTGGTGTGGAAGAGAAATGGGATGAGGAACTGTGGGAGGGCAGACCTGGAGAGGCATAATGACGGGACTGTAAAAAGGTAAAACTAAATAAATAAATAAGCAAACAAAAAAAGCGCTAAAGGTCTCAAACCCACAATTCTTCTCACACAGATTCTCAAATTCTGGGGTTACAAGTCACATCATACTTGGTTCTTGGGTTCTTTTAAACAGGAACATTCTTGCATGAGAGGCACATTTTGTAACACTTGCAACATCACTAAATTATCATTTCATTGTCCATCATCACTGCCATGGAACTACACCCTTAGTTTTCAGGAATTACTATGGAGTCGTCCAGTGTGAGCAACATGCAGTAAATAGTTCACTGGTATTGCTTCAATTCAAGCCAATCAGAACTTAGTCTGTTGGCATTGTCATTTCTTAATATATTTGCCTAACTTACAAAACTTAGAATAGTGTCACAGGAAAATTTCAAATCAAATGTCAAAGGGTCTTGGGATTACATGAGCTTTAAATTGTGTACCCTGGAGTTCTTTATCAGGACACTTAATCTGTGCCTTTTTAGATTAACAATATTTCTGACATTCTATATATTATCTAGTGTTTAAGATGGCAATATTGTTTCCCAAGTTTCAGAGAAAAGTTGTGAACATTTTAGACATCAGAAATATTTGTTAACTTTCTACATTTTCAGTTAATTAACAACAATTATACATATTTATGGAGTACAGTGGGCCATATTTATGAATGTATGTGACAACTATTATATAGTCAGAAAAATTCTTCTTAGTACTGTGATACTGAAAACTGTGTGATATTATGTAAAACAGTCTTTTCTTTGACAGTACAAGCCTCCTTTGGAAACACCCTTTGGCTATATCCTTATCAGAATGAAGTAAGACTTCACTTGATCCTTTACCATTTATCCTTTTCTGTACTTAAACAGACATGGTATACTAAGTAGTGGGAATCACACAAAAACATTTCAATCAGCCTTGATAAAAAATACTCTCTTCATCATACTGACTCATTATTACATGTGACTTCCATTTTTTAAAAGAAGTCTTCAAAAGTGAAAGTGAATTTTGTTTTTCATTGGAACACCAAAATTGTTTTCCATAATTGGTTTAAAAAGAAACGCCCTCATCCTACATAACACTAACCAGGTCTATGACTGCAGACAATAGGATGAATTAACTGCCGTCAGCCATAAGGTGGAGATGACGTGCAGGAAGTCTTGTCACAGCCATGATTAGCTCTATGTACACTCTGCTGTGACATAAAAATACACCCACACTTCACTTCCCAGCAGTTACTCAGCCTGCAGCATAACATCCCCAGTCATGATGTGTCAGTATTGAATCTAATCACCCGTATCACCATGGCAATGATTGTCACATCTAAGTTGGCTGCAGAATATAGAAGCAAAGTCCTTTTATCCAGTAATGCTCATGATTTTATGGATTCACATCAGATGTGAATTGTCCCAGTAGTTTCTGCCAAGCCCACTTCAGTTCCTTATTTCTTAGAATAAAATAAAATACTGTAAATCATGGGGTTCAGCACAGATGTCAAAAATGCGTAGAATAGATAAATGAGCTTTTCCTGAAGGACAGAGGGGGTGAAATGGGGGTCTATTATGTGAAAATGGCCATGCCATCGCACAGAGCAACCACTGAGGTTTGAGGCACAGGAGTGGAAGGTCTTTCTTCTTTCCTCATTGACTGGATCTGTGGTTCAATGTGTATCATCCCCTTTGGACTGGATACTGGAACTGGTCTGGATGTAGGATAGGAGAAACAGCCAGGATTGTGACAGAATCTGCATCAGTTCAGAAAGCCTGAATAACAACTTAGATAATACAAGACAATTTTTGGAAGCTCCACATCTTCACTGGCCAACCTTAGTTTCTAAGATGTAGAGATTTGTGCCTTGTAAATTAGAGAAGGGTTGAACAAGAACTCAAGGTTCATTCCTCTTATATTTTGCTCTGAATGCCCCTCCCTAAAGATAAGTGCAGTAAAGCCTTGCTTTACTAACCAACACCACTTATAAGAAAACCCAGTCTCCACCTTAGCTCAGTAATGGATCAACTGTTGTGGCCTCCCTGTCTTCTCTGTTCCCATCCCTAGTGGATCACTCAGATATGCTCCTCCAACCTTCCTTTCCCTCATTCATCCACAGACCCAAAGAAGCTAAACAAGAAGGAAGGCCCAATTTAGAAAACCTAAATCTCACTTAGAAGGGGGGATAAAATAGTCTTAATATGTATATGGAGGGAGGGAACAGGGAGAGAAGGGGGATGGGGAGGGAAATGGGGGCTTCGGGACCAGGTGTGGGGAAGAACATGCGAGATGGGTAGGTTGCCATGAGAATGAATGGAAATCTGCCAGTGATGGGGATGAGGTGGAGGGCATCTCCAGGATGAGACAGAGACACCCGAGAGTCGAAGGCAATGACCTTAGCTATGAATCACGATATTGGGGATATAGAACCTGGAGAGGTCACCTCCTTTAGCCAGGCAGAAATCTCAGTGGGGCAATAGAGATATCAACACACCCACAAAGCTTTCAACCTAAAATTTATTCTATCTACAAGAGATGCAGGCACGGAGGACAGAGCAGAGACTGAAGGAATGGCCAACCAATAACTGTCCCATCCCATGGGCAAGCACCAGTCCCTAATACTATCTGCACTATCTGCTCTGCAGCAATCTGTTTGGGTCCCTTGAAGTGGAAGTGTCTAGATATGTCATGTGATGCAGAGTCACATGGTGTTTCACTAAGACAAACTCACATGCTGTTTTCCTGAGGCACAAACCTGTAGGAAGACACGTGATTTTTGGAGAAAGTATAAATAGGACTCATTGAACAATGACTGCATACTTGCATATCTAGCTTTGAAATGCTTTGTTGGTCTCAAGTCTTCATCTTCACTGATCTTCACTTTGTTGAGCGAGGCAGGGCAGAGGACTTCTCCTGTCATCCCTGCTGATTCTGGTTGCTCCCGCGGACTCATTGCTCATTCAGTGGAGGCCTGACTGTTTCTGCAAGATCATGCCGCCACTGCTGATTCATGTTTGGTATCCTGACACTACTGAACTCCACTGAAGTTATCCTGACAAACAGTGATTGGAATAGCCCCAAGGGAGCACTTCTAAACAGGTCCACAACCTTTTGTCCTATTTACCAACTTTGTTCTCCTACTGTTGGTTTGTGGGCTAGAAGGGGAATCGAAGTGTTTCTGAACCCTTATTAAAAGTAGGTTTTAAAAATCAAAACCTAAAACCTCTCCTCACTCTCTGCCTCCATTCCTAATGAACTAATCAGGTACTGATGGAACACTCTGCTTTCCTTCCTCCTCTGAACTCCCTCAGTTACCCCTTATTCTAGTACATCCATATTACTAAATATTAACTTCTAACACCTGGAAACAGATTGTACCCAAGGCCTCAAATGACCACACCTAGCAGGCTTCTCAAAGTGTTTCCTCTGTGATAACTCCACCCTCTTCAGATCTAGTAAGGACAACAGAAACCAAGGAACAAAACATTCACCCAGTAAAGACGAGAGCAGGTATCAGCATCCAGAATTACAACATCCCCAAACCCAGATGCCCAGACACTAGTGTAAAGACACAGTCACTGACAGCAAGGACAATATGTCCTGTAAAGGTGCACAGGATCATCTGGTCTTTGTCACGCAAGTACTTTTATGGCAGAACTTGGCAAAATGAAATTTGCTGAGATTGTCACCAGAGGCAGCAAACAGTTCAGTTTCCAGATTTGGTAAATGTTCTAGATCTGAAAGTAGCCAGGGTAGCAAGGGGGGTTCATTACATTATGAAGTTCAGACCCAGAGTACTACAATGATGTCTCCACAGAATCAATAGTACCAGATCAGTTTTGAACATTTTCCCAACATCTATCAACTTGGAGGCTAGTTCTCAGACACTATATAGGCTTTTTAGTACCTTTCAGAAATGTATTTTCTGCTCACGTTAGCCCATGTTTACTTCTGTAACTCATTGCCAAGGAGAGTAGAAGACAATGATGGGTGATAGAAACACGGAGCATAAGCCAGTGAGATGTTCCTTTAAATTTTTTATGTTGAACTATCATAATAAAAGTTAAAAATGAGAATATTTGTTTTATTTATTTTTCATTTGCTCATTGGAACTGTGTTTTAAACTGTGGCCCAAGCTATAACCACAAGGAAAAGACCTTCAAATGATGATTACAAAACTTAGCCCATGAACCCAGGCATCAGACTGAGCTTTTTGAGGCTGCAGCTGCTGGCTTCCGTCAGCCTTGCCCTAGAGATGATGACTCAGCCCAGATAAGAAGCACAAGGCCTCCCAGGCTGTCAGCAGTGGCCTCTCTGGACAGCTTTCCAAGTCTATCTTCTATCCTAAGCACTCAGCACCAACTTACAGAGATCCATTTAGATGTCTTTTATGACAGCCTGTATTCTTTAGGAAACTCTCACCGTCTCCTCTCCTTCCTCTCTCCCTCTCCCTCTCCCTCTCCCTCTCCCTCTCCCTCTCCCTCTCCCTCTCCCTCTCCCTCTCCCTCTCCCTCTCCCTCTCCCTCTCCCTCTCCCTCTCCCTCTCCCTCTCCCTCTCCCTCTCCCCCGTCCCCTCCCCCTCCCCCTCCCTCTCCCTCTCTCTCTCCTTTTTTTCTTTATTTCTTTTTAACCATAAACTCATAGGTTTTGACAAAAGAGGATGGAAGGATTTGTAGAAGATCATCCAAGACCAGTGGGAACTGGAATAGCCACTGTAGAAACTAGATATAACTCTGTTGAGGCTGTTCTAAATACACAATACCTTATTGTTATTATAATTTACATATGCATAAAATACAAAATTTCCAAATTTGTCATTCTTTTCCAAGTTTCTGTTGTCTTTCATTATTCCAAGGTATAGGGATGTATTGTAGCCTTGTGGTAGACTATTTTCTTATCAGGCTCAAGACCTAGGCTTAAATCTCTTCACCTATAAAAAGCAAAAACAAAATGAATGACAACAACAACAAAACATACTCAAATGAAAGTCACTGTCATCTTTGGTTATCTATTGGGAACTAGTTCCCAGACTAGCTCACTAGACATGAATAGGTCAGCATAGCATAGATCACATGATCTATGTCCACCCATCCTCTGCCATGAGCTTTGTGTCACATCTAGAGTCCTTACAAGATGCAATGCCCATGCTAAGTTAGTTCAGCGAGCAATGACAAGGAAGAAAGTCTGAAAATGTTTGTGCAGATATACTTTTTCCCAAATATTTTCAAACCTCATGGGTTGAGATGCATGTTTGTAGAAGCTTGTGGACACAAAGGATGGCTCACAGCAAAGAGCCAGAAGACAGCTCTTGAGCCATTTTGTAGAGTGGCTCAATTTTCTTTCATAATGTTGAATAATTAGGCTAATAAGCAAACAGAATAAATGTTACATTGGTTTTACCTAACAAATCTAAAAAGAAAGATCCAAAATAATCAAATTCCCAGGAATTTAACTGCAAGCCAGAGCAAAGCCCACAGCAATAAAATGGTTGTCAAAAATATGTAGCACTGAAATCAATAAAAAATCACAGTGACATAGCAACTGCATATACAAATGAGGTAGGATAACATGACCAATTTTATGGGGAAAAATAAAGGAGAGAATAATGAAGGTCTTAGAACTCACAAAATAGCTATACAGGTTCTGCTATAACCTATAAGACAAGAATTGTATTTTAAAGCATTGCCTTGTTTAGCTTGTGTCCCGGAGAGTCACCACAAATTACTGTGCAGAAATTAAAAGTAACATTTTAAAAAGAGCTAGTAATAGCCTGGACATACAACATTTTTGCTATAATGCTAAAATTATGGACCTGCATATATAGTTTCTTTGTTTTATAGCCCCGCCAGTAAACCATTTAATCATTATCAACCTTTAGTCGTATAAAATGCAGACAATAATATCTTCCTTATCTGACTGTGTGAGAAAAAATGGCAGCTGTATACATGCTCAATTCTTTACAGCCATTGTAAAAACTACATCTTCCTATGGTGCTCATCACTTAACAAATATCATTCACATTTTAAATGATTTATTTCCTATCTACTTAGATTGAGGACTTGATCACTAACATACTTCTAGGTCCCAGAACAGTGTCTGGCATACAATGTTCAGACATTATATTTGTAAGGATGTATCTACTATAAGGAAGAGCACAAAGGAGTCTTGTGATGGGCCAGTACCAGGTATTGATTAGTGTGCATGCAAACTTATTCACATAATAAAATGACATAAAATGATACAGGTATGTGTACAGAGGAGCACACTCAAAAGTGAGGAAGCTCCAATCAGCTCTGCAAAGTATACTAACCCTGCTTCCTGTTTGTAATACATGAAGCTACACCCAGCATGGTTCTTTTTGCAACGTCCTCTGAATCTCTATTTCAAAATTAAAAATCGCGAATGTTTTTATATCACATTTTATATGTTGTGTGTTTGCACATATATGTGCCACAGTGTCCGTTTGGAGATCAGAGGTCAAACTGTGATTGGGTCTCCTCCTTCCACCTTGTCCATCCCTGGGATTGAATCTGGTTGTCAGATTGGAGGCAAGCACCTTTACCTTCTGAGCCATCTTGCCAACTCTAAACGTCTTGAAAAGTTTAAATTAACCAGTAAGGCAGAGCTTAGAGCTGTTTTTCCCCCCTTAGTAAAAAATTAAAGTAGAGATAAAAAGATTTAACAATGTTGAGTAGCTTTCTTTTACAGTGAAGGAGATTTATTTTACCTTTTTATTTAATCTCTTCATGGAAAAAATATAAGGAGCTCTGAGTTTATTTGTTCTTTGGTTTTTTTCTTTAACTATTCAGTCCATCTTCTTAACAGGAAGAGCACTGAGATAATCTTTGACATGTAAAGGCATCTACTCTCCCTAGCTCCAGCTCCTGAAGTCAAACTCTTAATTTTCAATAAGGTCAGGGTGGCTGCACAGCATACCAAACCTCATGGATTATTAGGAAAGGGGCCTTGAAATTTTCTGATACAAATAATCCTCTCTAAAAAAAAAAAAAAAAAAAAAAAAAAAAAAACATTGCTCATTTTTCCTTCTGCCTTTCTCACAATCTGTTTGTCCAAAATTTAAATATCCCTGGAAGATCATATTTGCTTATTCTTGGCTACTTTGCCAAAAGGAATTTTTTTTCTCCTTACCCCTCCCATCTGAAGCTGAAGACAATGGTCTCTGTCATTTGATCCTAATGTCCTTGCAACAGCAGGGTTCATGATTAATAGTTCACATTCAAAGAAAGCAGCTCATCTTCTGACCTTGTGTTTATTTATTTCAATGGACAGTAGCCTGCATTTCTTTATTATCTTTAGTATCTGTGTGTACTTCCTTATCTAATATCCACTTGTTGATCATTTGTAACTACCTGGCAGATGTAGACACCTCTAAGCATGTATTAAAAAGTGCTTCCAAGAGGAAACTTTGCCAGATTCAGTACCTCAGACAGAACTTAATATTTTGAAAAAGAATAATGTAAGGAAGCTAATAGAATGTCAAGCATTTTTATTTAAAAACAAACAAAAAAAAGAACAAACAAACAAAAAACAGCACCGCTCTGTGATTAAAAACTCCTGTAAATTTCCTGTGGTCAGAAACACATTCACCCAAATGACAGTCCCTCCCACCTACCCCATCAAGTCTCTGAAGATGCATCTCATCATGGAACTCCTGTTCTAACAATGATGAGGAAGCCTCACTTCTAGGCTAATAAGTAAGGATCCTTCACTGAGGCTATGTAGAATCTTCAAAATTGCCAAGGCTATCAAAGCCAAGGAAAAATTGAAGACTGAAGATTTAAGATATAAGGCATTCAAACATCTTATGACCTGCAGTCATAAATACCATTTTGAGGACAACTGGCCAATCTCAAATTGGATATGAAAAGTCGATATTGGTAATGTAACAGTGGTAGGCATTTTGTTGTTCTGTATTACTTATAAAATGGATTTTCTTGCTACTCAGAAGGGATTGAAACATTTAAACAAATTGATTTTAAATGCTTAAGTGTAGCAGGATACTTATTCTGCTACATTGTATTCACAGTGGAGCTCGGTGATTAGGCAGTAGAAGAGGAGGTAGAGCTGAAAGAAGAGAGGAAGGGGAGGGGAGAAAAAGAAGGGGAGGGAGAAATAGAGGAAGGAGAAGAGAAGAAGGAGGCTATCTGCCGTGGAAAACCACGGAAAGCTGTACTGGGTAACAACTTCAATCAAAAGTTTAGATAATGAACTCTAATTGTGTGGGCTTCTTGTTGATTGAGCACTTCTAAATATATAAATCCTTTAGATAAGCATTAAGCTTTAAGAGTCTCATTTCTACTGGGTACTGTGAGGATGGCAGGTATTGTCTGGGGTTCAGCTGAGTTTTGTGGATGCAGCATGGTGGATTGGCAGTGCCATCCCCCACGCTGGTGTCTTGTGGTTGCCAGGGCCTGCACATCTAGCTAGCCAGAGCCCCAGACAGAGCCCCAGACAGAGCCCCAGACAGAGCCCCAGACAGAGCCCCAGACAGAGCCCCAGACAGAGCCCCAGACAGAGCCCCAGACAGAGCCCCAGACAGAGCCCCAGACAGAGCCCCAGACAGAGCTCCAGTCAGAGCTGAGGAGCAGCAGAAGCATGGTGGCTGCCTGGGACCAAGCCAGACAGGTTGCCATTTTCTAAATATCATCCCTACACTTAGTTTTTCTCTGGTCTTTAAACTGTGTTACGATTTGGGTGATTTTTAACAGCAATGGAAGCATCTATCAAAAGCAGTTTCACATAATCTTTTGTCCTCTCTAATAAAATGGAGTTGATTTTCTCTGCATTCAAAAGAATCTATTACTAGACCATATCTCATAATCAGTGTCTAAAGAAGCAACCGCAGACCATTGATTCTGTGTCTCCCTGGAACAGGCTGTCTTCTAGGTACATCACATTGTAATGTCATGGGGAGAAAGGCTGTTTCTACCCTTATGTGAGATTAGGAAGAAAGGCTGGCCTTTATTATCTTGTCTTTCTAGTTGAATTACTCACAAAAACAATAACATGCACAAATTTTTATTATTACTAAAATCCAATTTGGAAATTTAAATGTCCCAAAATTTCTAGAGATGTTGCTCTTAAAGTTGATTTTAAATAACAGCTTTAATTGAAATGTATATTCAGCTTCCAAATTAATAGGAATTCAGAAATATTTGATAGCTATTCCAAAAGAATTACCTAAAATGGAGGTGGAGGAATTTTTCAGATTTTCAAAGGTATACAATATAAAGAGTCACATGTGTAGACATGTGTATGTGGTGCACATGTGTATGAGTGTATTATGTACACGCATGTGCACATAGAAATCACCACAAAGGCAGTTCAAGATGCCGATGCAGAAGAGATTGAAAGCCCTTATGGATGGTGCAGTGGTTGTTTGTGAAACTTTCCAGCCTGTGGACAAGTGCTTCCCTAAGTAATATTTGGCCTTGCCACAGCCACATGGAGAACCTGAAGGAAAGCCAACACTTACTAGAGTCGTTTACCAGCCAAGTCTTCCTAGTGGTTGGCCTCACAAACTAATTACTTGCCCCCCAAAAAATAAAACAAAACAAAACTGAAAGCCATTACAAGAAGAAGATGTAGCCGAAATACAACATGCTGAAGAATTTATCCAAAGTGGTTCATTTAGACACTTCTCAGTGGTCCTTGTTACTAAAGATTTTTGTTAAGCTAAATCTAAGGGCAACACACTATACACCCATTCCGTGTGGTTCAAATCCTCTGAAGAGGGACAGTGGAGACTATATATCAGGTTTCATTAATCTTATCAAGCCCTCTAACCCCTCTTCCCATAAGGTGGTAGTCTAGATCTGACCGAATACTTCAGGTAGAGAAGACTGGCCACAGTGGCACACTGGATGCCAAAGTGACTGGTTGTTTAATTGTGTGCATTGAACGAGTCACTCATTTGGTGAAATCACAACAGAGTGCTGGTTCTAGAAATTCTGACAGGTGCCCTGTTTCAGCGACCCTCACTTAATGCTTCAGTAAAGAGGCAGCTTTGAGTAAGGACTATCTATGAGAGCGAAAGGATAGAATAGGATCCTGAAAGAAGATTAGGAATCTTTTGGGTAAGCTGGGAAGTTGACACCTACATTTGGACACTATGCATACACTTTGGCTTGATACTAGGAGTTGGTGGTCAGATGCAGGAACTTTGGAGGGTGAGTTCTGGAGTCATGAGGTAAAAGGACCACATGGTGACAATGCATGATGTCCTCGATGCTCAGTGGCTGTATGATAACCATGAGCATGAGAGTTACTTGCGTGCTGTTTACCCTTTGGGAAAGCTGTTGACATCTCATAAATGTCTGGTTATAAAAGATAGTGCAGTGATTGCAATCTGCTATGGGGCCAAGATCATGCTTCCTGGTGTTCTTCAATATGAGGGTGGCATTGAGGTCAACCAGGAGATTGTGGTCATTGCCACTAAGGGAGAAGCTATCTGCGTGGCGATTGCATTGATGACTACAGCAATATTTCTACCTGTGACCATGGTACAGTAGCCAAGACAAAGAGGATGAGCATGGAAAGAGACACTCATCCTTGCAAGTGGGGTTTGGGTCCAAAGGCAACTCAGAAGAAGATGATGATGATCAAGCAGGGCTTCTGGACAAGCACGGCAAACCCACAGACACGGAACCAGGATTACATTGACTACAGTGGTTCTGGCAAGAAAGCACCGGTTGTTGAAGCAGTCCAAGCTCCTCAGCTAGCTGCTGAAGCAGTAAGCATCATAAAAAGGAAGCAGGATAGTGAGAGTAGAAGTGATGGGACCCCCCCCAACAGTTCCCCAGTTGAAGAAGGAGAAGAAGGAGGAGGAGGAGGAGGAGAAGGAGGAGGAGGAGGAGAAGGAGAAGGAGAAGGAGAAGGAGAAGGAGAAGGAGAAGGAAGAGAAGGAGAAGGAGAGAGAAGGAGAGAGACGGAGAGAGAAGGAGAGAGAAGGAGAGAGAAGGATGAGGAGGAGAAGGAGAAGAACAAAGAAGAAGAAGAAGAAGAAGAAGAAGAAGAAGAAGAAGAAGAAGAAGAAGAAGAAGAAGAAGAAGAAGAAGAAGAAGAAGAAGAAGGAGAAGAAGTTGTTAGTAGTAGTAGAAGAGGAAGAAGGATAAAAGACCCAAAACTATGCTAGAAAATGGGGCGAGGCCGGAGATGGAGACAGTGACACCCACCACCAAATAGAAAAAGAAGAAAAAAGTAAAAGTGGTGCAAGAGATCTCTGAATAGTATAAACCACTTCTTGAAGCATTATGTCCCGCTGGGAGGAGAAATAAAAGCCTTACTGAAAAAAAAAAAAAAAAAAAAAAAAAAAAAAAAAAAAAACTTTTTGTTAAGTGGGTACTTGAGTCCATGCCACTCACCATTTCTAGTGTTAAAAACATAGGGGGTCCACAAGATGCCTCATCCTTAGCTTTTCTTTTGGAGACCTTCCAAGTGTTTTGCAATTCTGTGTCCCTTGCTCAACTCAAGTTGCCACATTGCTGGGATTGCCCTTTACCCACCAAGGGGGACATCATGCAGTGAACCATTAGAGATAGGATTACAAACCCAAATGCCTTCAAAGGTCAGACACTAATTTATGTGGCTACCACAGTGAGAGCTGCTGGGGTCTGGTGTGTCTGTGGATCAGAATTGTGTGAGAAGAGCTGTGGAGACAGGAGTTTGCAGACTACCAACTGTTTCCAGCGGACCAGGGCTCCTTGCAGCTGAGCTGGTGCTCACCTGCCAAGACAGATGCATTGTTTCCTTGCCAAAGCCTCCTTCTCTCAAAAAAGACAACCAACAGAATACATGCCTGAAGCCTTCCACACACACACACAGAGAGAGAGAGAGAGAGAGAGAGAGAGAGAGAGAGAGAGAGAGAGAGAGAGAGAGAGGGTAAGGGACCATTTTTAATTTGGGTTGTTCCTCTGTGGACAAAGGAACTCCAAAATACAGGCAGCAGAAAGGGTTTGTACAGATAGAAATAAAAGCTAACAATGAAACTTGGGTGTGCTCGTGCGAGTGTGTGTGTGTGTGTGTGTGTGTGTGTGTGTGTGTGTATGTGTGTGTGTGTGTTGATGTGTGGGTATAGGTGGAGGCCAAAGGTTAACTTGGGTATACGTTTTCAGGAGCCATGCATCTTAGCTTTGTTGTTGTTTTGTTTCATTTTGTTTTTAGACAGTGGTCAAAAGCTCACCAAGTAGATTAGGCTGGTTGTCCATTAATGCACAGGGATTCATATGTCCCTGCTTCCTCAGTGCTGGGATTACAAGCCTATGCCACTACATCCAGCTTTTTACTTGGGCTCAAACTCAGCCCCTCATGTTTGTATAGCAAACAGACGTTCTCCCTAGCCTACAGATCACTGGGCAGCCAACCCTCCCTCTATTCCTTTCCTCACCCCATTTTCAGCATCTTGGGTGATGCAGAGATACATTGTCAGTGCAGGGACCTCTTCCCTGCTCAGTATGGAGAAAACAGAAGTTATACTGTCCTTCACCACTGAGGTCCTTGTCACAATCCATCCTCTCCCAGCTCCAGTACTTCTCCTCTTCTGAGTGTTACATGCTCTTTTCTAAGAAGTGGTTGGCCCTGGAGAAAAAGAGGGAAGAGGGGGGCCTGGGAATTCTAGAAGGCTTTTCTCACACATTATCACAGCGCGTTCCAATTCTTAATGCAGCAGAATTTGAAGTGGTATTAAGTGGTTCTTAGAGATGAAGGCAAGTGTTCTGTTGATATGATCTGCCCACTACTCATTCTGCCTATGGAACTGCACTATCTCAGGGAGAAAGCTGAGCAATCCAGGAGGGGAAAAGAGGACATGAGAGACATGGCCTCAAAAAGAAGGTCAAAGAAAAGAGGCCAGCTAGAACTGGGGAGAAACAGGACCAGGCTACTATCAGTCAGGTTATAACCAAAGCACACTGTGACAATGTGTGAGAAAGGTCTCCTCAAATTCCCAGAGGATGTCAGAACTATAATGGGAGCCTGATGCTGCCTCCCCTCTTTTCTCTTTTTCTCCAGGGCCCAGTCCTACTTGGCAAAGAGCATGTAAGTAACACTCAGAGGAAGAATGGGGCATGCAGGGGCTGGGTGTGGCTGGGGCTGTGACAAGAAACCCCAGAGAATGATTTGATGTTAAGGTAGGTACCAGCGAGCAGAAGGTCAGTGATGAAGGGACCCACATTGCAAAGAGAATGTCCTAGTCACAATAGAGTGAAGTCAGTCAATGTGACAGTATGACACAATCATCCATGTCTGGAATTACCTGTCCCCTTTCAGGTTAAAATAGACATTTGCATGATCTTTGTCACATGTGCTGGTAAAGTCTTATTTTAATCCTGATAGAGACAAATATCACAGAACCCGGCCAAAACATCCTAACATACCTTTGGTGAAAGACACATGATCCCATAGAAACCATATATCATTTTAGAGCTTTGTAGGATACAATGCTACAGAACCAAGAAGTTGTAGTCCAGATGGAATTAGGCTTGCTAGTTATCTGACCCCAAGCTGAGAAGTCATTTGGATAAAACCAGTGGAATAGATACCAGGGTCCCCTAAGGAACTAAAAGTATCAGAAAGCTGAGAAGATGCCATAGCAGAAGTATAGGGTGGAGTGATGAGCCCGCTGTTTCTACAGACAGGACAGGTCCCAGATCAGGGAAAGTCAGGTAATTTGAGGCATTCTCTGGAAACAGGAGAAGGGAGGAAAATGATTCTCCCTTTGATTTTTCCAGAAAGAATGGTAGCTTTGCCCAGTGGGACCTATGTCAGGCTTCTGATGTACAGAACTATAAGATGCCGGAAGGGTGTTGCTTAATTCACCTCCTTGTCTGGCAATTTGTTGTAGCAAACACTATTAACTCATACACTTCCTAGTTTATGAAACAAAAGATACAACAGCTTCAAACTTTAGATGTTTGGGACAGTGAGAAGGCTCAGCGGGTAAAGGCTCTTTCTGCCAAATCTGACAACCTGAGTTTGATCTTCAGGACTTTCATTGTAAAAGGTAAGAACTGTGTCCTACAGGTGGACATTTGACCGCCACACACAGGCTAAGGCTGTGGCATGATGCACTCCTTCGTTAAAAATGTACACTCAGGCACACATGTGAGTGTGTACACACAAGCATGCATGCACATACTCTCACACACAATTAACGATGGGTGGATGGATGGATGGGTGGATGGATGGATGGATGGATGGATGGAATTGAGGGAAACTATGCAGCAAAACTTATTTTTAAAAACTCCAGGACTTTTACTGGCTTACCTAACTTGTCATATAACACGAGTTCTATTTTATAGTAATTCAGTGGTTGTGAATGCATGAATCAGGAGCTGACGTGTTCACTCTTAGTCTTCCTCTTACGTAAGATATAACAAAATGTGATCACACTCTCTTTTACCAAAACTTGACTTTTTCATTAAATTTAATACAGGACCTATAGATTTAATTCTTCTCTTAATGTAATTGTGTATAATTTCCGACAAAGCTCTATTGTTTTATCAGTGTTCTATTTGTTCAAAATGTTAAGCCTTATTATTTATTTATTTATTTATTTATTTATTTATTTATTTATTTAACAAATTGGCCGGCTGCACGTCCAAGGACTTGGAACGTCATCTCCATCCTAGATATAGGGTTGCATCTTGGAACAGAAATTGACACAAAAGAGAGCCTCTGAGATCTGGGGGCAGAGAGCCTAGCACCGCCCACATGCCCGTGTGGCCAATCAGCTCTCGGGACGGCCCATTGCTTGCTCTCCTTCTCTGCCAGTGACTTTCCACGTCCCCCAGCCACTGGTCCACCGCCCATTGCCTTGCAGGCCTGAAGCTTCCTCTCCTTGAGAAGCCTCATCCGTAGCCGTTGTGCCTCTAAACCATCATCACTTCAAGAAACAGCAAGGCAGAGTGAGTCGGGGGTCAGCGACCGGGTCTGCACCAGGAGAGGCCTGCGATGACAAAGGCCACTACCCGAAGGGTGGGGTACTTCGCTGGAAAGGGGGCGGGAGGTGGCGAGTGTCCTGGGGCTGCGTGGGGAACTGATGTGGGCACTCCGGGGCGTGCTGAGGTGAGATCTTCCTCTCAGTCCCTTTCTGAGCTTTCCTCTGCTTTAGATATCTCCTTCAGTCTTTCTGCATTGTTATTCCTTAGCCAGCCAGGAACTCCCTCCCCGCCGTCCCCATTTCCTTGTTAAGTGGTATGTGTTCAGCAGGGAGCCTTTGGGATTTAATCAAAGGAACCACAGAGGTTCCAGAGGGAGACTGCACACAGAATTCTTTAAGGGCCACACAGTCTCTGCTTAGCCTCCTGCCCCCACCCCCAGGTAAAAGTCCTCTCCCTGTCCTTTAACCACCCAGGGGCCTAGAGTGTGTTTGCTCTGAGAGATGGGTGGGAGGATGTGGGCAGGGTGCTGCTGGAATGGGTGTGGGGCTTCTGGAGAACGCAGGTCTGCAATGCCTTCGACCTGCAGCAGTAGGGTCTTAGATTACCCAGTTGGCAGATAAGACAACCCCCCAGCAGGCCTCCTGGGTTGGCCCAACCTGAAATGAAGGACAGAATGGGGGGAGGGGGGAATCTTGCCAATTAGACAATCATGGAAACGTGTGGAGGAAGAATCCCTTAACAAGATGAACGAATGTCTCTTGTCTATGGGCTGACCAGCCAACTATTTGTCCATTCTCCAAAGGATTTGCGGACTGATTGCGTTTCGGCTCTTCACTTTTGTTTGGCTTTGCTTTAAAGATTTAAGAATAAAAAGAATGTATACTATTCCAAAATGGTCTAATCTACAAGATAATGAAATAAATGCTTGACCGTCTCTTGGGTAAAAAATAAGGCTTTAATAGCATGTTGGACGGCCTCATTTCTGACCTCCCCTGCCTGAGACTTGGCATCCTTCTCCATTTTCCTTTGAATTACGCTGTTTGGCATAGTTCTACGTTTGTGTGTAAAACATACATGGGTTACTTTATGACTCTGTCATGCTTTCATATCATGAATATTATCCCGTATGTTCTTATATTTCTAGGATTCACCCTTGCTTATACCTCTTTTATTTTTATTTCTTACAGGTTTAATACCCTATAGTTATTCTACCATTGGGCATTTAGGATTCTAGCTTGGGGGAATGCATTCATTTTGTTTATGTGACAAACTATCCCAACATGTAACAGCATAAAATCAATAATAAACAACAACAAAGCTTCTAATATTTTTTTGCCACCTGCCAGTTTCTGTGGATCTAGACTCTGAAGTCTCTGGTGGTCCTCCCATGCTGTAGTAAAGGGGTATTGGCTCAGCCTGACTCAAGGCTCATAGGAGCTAACACAGGATTGTTGTAAACTTGGGATCTCCCTGGTTTTGGCTGGACATGTCTTTCTTTGTAGTGTGGGCCTCATTACAGACACTTGCTGTGACATAATTTCTTGCTTTCTCTACCGCAACCCCAGAGTGAGGGTTTGCCAAGAGAAAGGCAAGAACCAGAGTATCTTTTGCTTCTCTAATCTCAAAAATGGTATCTATTTTTGTCACTTCTATTCTTTAGAAGTGATTGATCCCAACCCCATGGAGTGTATTTCACATGGGCATGGACACCTGTATACTTGCAGACAAACATTACAAAGACTGTCTACTATGGCAACCACTTAGTGTCCTCTAACACCCATGACTATGTGTGCAAGTGCTTCTTTAGAGTGTGCATCCAAGAGTAGAATAGATAGGTCATAGAATTTGTTAGGTCATTTCTAAGTTCTTCCTCAAGTGCCAAACTAGTTGGCACTCCCCCACAGCAAAGGATCACAGATCTTGATGCACCACAGACCTGTCATAACAAATTATGTTTTAAGTCTGGCGAGTATGTAGTGGTAGCATTCCAGTGGGATTTTACTTAGCATTTCCACACAGCTAACAAGGCAGGCTGCCTTTTGTATATGCTGATCAAGTGGCTTTCTGTCTCCATTTCTGATACCTGGTTTGTACGTATTCTCCTAGTAAGTTGTTTTTCTGTACCTAATTGACTCATTGGAGTCTTTATACAATCCATGTCTTGGTCAAGATCTAAGTCTTTGTATGTGTTACAAATACCTGCTTCCAGACTGCTTCTGGGATTTTTCTCTCTTTATCGCTCCGTGCCTCTCAGTGAAAATTTTATGTTTAAGTTACTAGAAATTTCTTTTATCATTTGATAAGAATTGTATCTTCAAGAATTGTGTCTTTAAGGGGCTGGAGAGATGGCTCAGTGGATAAAGGCCCTTGCTGTGTGAATGGGAGGATCAAAGTTGGAATATCAAGCTCCCATGTACAAGTTGGGCTGCTATGGTAGCCACATGTAATACCAGTATAAAGAGAACAGGAATGTCTCCCCCACCCCAAGGCAAAATTATTAGCTAGACTATCAGATTCTCAATTTTAAGTCCAGGGAGAGACACTGCCTCAGTAAATAAAATGAAAACAATTCCATCCGTTGTTTCAGTGGCTGTTGAAAGCATTGTATAATTCATCAGGCTGAGATGGCTCAGCTGTTCATGGTGCGTACTCCCCTTCCTGAAGATCAACAATCAATTCTCAGCACTCTCAGGTAGTACACAACCCCCTGTAACCATCTGCCATCGACCTCTGGCCTCCACAAGTGGGAGCACACATACACACACACACACACACACACACATGGATACCACACACACCGAGGCACACACACAGGACACAATTGCATCCTCGGGATTATAATGCAACCTACTGTTTTGTTCTCCAATGGATTCTAATGGCACCAATGGTTTTGCATTTGGCATTCAGGCTTAATCCACAAGAAAACTGTGGAAAAATATGGATTCCACACATATGGGAAAACGAATCAAGTTTTCCATATGTGTATAATTTTTTTAGGCTCCCTACTCTCATTAATATACTGGTCTTTATATATTAATTTCTTGTCAACCAAATTTGATAGAATTAGTTAGTCATTTTATTTACCAGTTACCTGCTTTCAAATTTGCCACACGGACAATAATATCATCTAAAAATCGTGACAACTTTGTTTCTCTCTTTATCTGCATATCTTTAATCTTTAATTTCATTTTCCTTCCTTCCTGCTTTGGCAAGGCCCATCTGTACCCTGCTTAGAAAGGTTTTATTATGCAGACTTTTAAAATAGCTTATACCATCATTATCAGGTAAATTCTTCATTTGGCAAGTATGTTTGTCTAAGTGAATGTTTCATCAATTGTTTCTGTGGCTATTGGGAGCATCATGTAATTTATCAGACTAAGAGAAGGCTCAGCCATTGAGAGTATATACTCCTCCTTACCCAGGATTGGAGGTAGCTCACTACAGGCTGTAGCTGCAGCTCCAGGGGAGCCAACACCTTTCACCTCCATGGGATTCTGCACTCACATGCACACACCCACACACATACACACAGTACAAAATAAAATAAGCCTTTTAAAAGCAGAAGGTATCATGTAATTCTTTCTGTTTAAATATTTTGGTGACAAGGCATAGCATTTAACTTATAATAGTAAGCTAGCTGAAGTCCCTAGAATATCAGTGTATCTCTAGTGTGTATGTCATGGTACTTATTAATAGCACCCCGAGACAAGCATTATTTACATTTATGTAAGCTAACATTGGTCTACACTTATCGTTTTCTGTACTGTTCTGATCTGCCATTGGTATCATCTCAAAATAGCACGGGTAATGTTTTTATCTTTGGCTCTGTTATAGAAAATCTTCACAATATTGCAATTATCTAATCTTTGAATAGTAAGACTTTCTGGGATTGGAGTTCAGGGGATTTTAGGCTTGTTGGTTCAATTACTTTATTATAGTGAATGCTTTTCTTAAACTAGCTATTTGCTTTTACTTTTGTAAGTTAGTTAGAATAAAACAATTGGTATTAGGACTATCTTGTACCTCACTGGTACAAATAGGCAAAATTATGCTCTAATTGTATTTTGAGAGAAAAGTTTTATTTTAACAGGAAGGGTGATATGTAGGAGGAGCTAAGGGGGAAGGAGTACCGAGAGGAAGAGAAGGAGTAAGGAGAGGAAAAGAAGAAGGAGAGGAGAAGCTAGGTGATGAGAGAGAGAAAGAGAGAGAATGGGGGGCATGGAGGCAGATGTTCACGTGTCTCCACCAGTCAAAGATAGTTGATATATCTAGGTTGGGTATTGGGTTACACTTCTGTTTGAGCAATAACAAACTTATAAAGCTTTTGATTAATATTTTTTAAAAAAATGTATAAAATCAAAAAGGAAAAGGGGGCATGAGATAGGGGTTTTCTAGGTAGGGGAAATGGGGAAAGGGGATGGCATCTGAAATGTAAATAAAATATCCAATTAGAAAAAAGAAAAGAAAAACAGTAATTTAAGGGGAACAAGAATCAGGGCAGTGGGTATAATAATTGTTAACCTGAAGAACCTTGAGTGGGCAATTTCTTATGGAAGTCTTATCAAAAGAGATAAGAGGAAAAAAATGACCAGGAAGATGAGTTAGGAGCACCTGTGGTTGAAATATAAATTGTATTATTTTAAAACCAAAATGTATAGTATTAGAATAAAATGCACCTTATTAAAAAAATACAATTATAGCACTACTTAGGTTTTCTTATGAAGTCAATTTTGACAAATTGTGCATATATTTAGTATTACTAAAATAAAATAAAATTCAGTATTACTAAAATAAAATAAAATTCAATATTACTAAAATAAAATTCAGTTTTACTAAAAACAGGATTACTTAAATTCATTATTGGTTTAAATCTTTCTATTCTCTATTGCAATGACCTTTCTTTAGTAAAGTATTCCCACTTTTTTTCCTATAAGTTCGTGTACTTTATTGTCTCTTACACACACAGACACACAAACACAAACTTTTTTATCTCATTAGTTTTTACTTATATTAAAGACCTAAATTTGAGTACTTAGCTCGTTAATTCTGAACTTTTCTTTCTAAGCTTTTAACGTTTTAAGTTTCTGTCACCATGTTTTTAGCTATATCCCATAACCATTTGTGAACATTTTTATTATGCAGCTTTAAGGACTTACAATTAACATCACGGTCTTGTTCACATTTTCTTTAGAAATGTGTGTTATGTGTGTGCATGCTGTGTGTGCATATTTATGTGAAATAGAGTACACATGTATATGTGCAGAGATCAGAGGTCAACTCTCTGGCATTGTTTTTCATATCTGTCTGTCTTGTTTTTTTTTGTGACAAGGCCACTCACTGGGACTTGCAATTCACCAACTGAGCTATGTTGGCTGGTCAGTCAGCCACACATACAAATATGCCTTTGTTTCCCAGGTGCTGGAATTATCAACACATGCCACTGTGCTCAGCTTTTTACCTTGATGATGCAGTTCAAACTCAGGCCTTTATGCTTCCAAGGAAGAACTTTATCAACCAAGGCATCTCCTTAGCCCAGAAATGGATTTTTCAAATTCCAACTGGTCATAAAAAAGCGTCTTTTATCATCGTGTAGTAAATGCAAGATTCACATTATAGTCAAGTAGGATACAAATTCCTTTGAATTATTAAAATTAAGATAGAAACCAAATTTTCTTTGAACTTGGAAAGAATGTATAGTGTTTAATTATGTAATTTCATATGTATACCTTTAAAATGCTACACATTCTAATCCTATGTATCCTCATCAAAATTTTGTCTGTAAAAATTATTGTGGACAGTACCTTATGCTAAAATTTCTCATTATAAGGTAAACTTGCCATTTCTTATTGCAGAACTACAAAAATTTGCTTTGTATAAGATATTTTATTAGTTAATTTTGGTGAATTGGATGCAGGAATCCTGGAGAACTATCAATCTTACTTTAAAAATCTAAACTTAAGCTTGGTATGGTAGCACAGGTGACAAAGGAAAGTCACTCTCTATGAAGTCAAGGCTGGTTTCATCTACATAGAGAGTTCCAAGACAGTTAACACTACGTACACACAAACAAAACAAAGCAAAAAAAATCAAGATCAAATCAATGTTTTTGTGCCTGATACTTGCCTTATTTGTCTTTCAAATACAGACTTGTTTATTTCTAATAAAAAAATTAGGTATAAATTACATATGACAGAAGTTTACCTAGCTCAGCTGTACAGCTTAACAAATTTTACCTTTGTACATTAAATTTTTTTATTTATCTTTTCAGAATTTCATACATGTGTACTATGTATCTTGATCATAACTAGAGCATTCACCTCCCTCCAACTCCTTGATTTTTCTGCATGTTCTCCTTCCAACTTCATGTGTATGTCTATATTTACATACATACACACACATTATATACATAATGTGTATATGTATGTATATATGCATATATGCATAAACATATGTATGCATATGTTGATGGACTTTTTCTTTTATTTTTTCCTGTCCACTTGAAAAGAAACAGTTATGAATCTATCTTTTTAATAGACAAAAACTCTTATTACTATTAAACATACATCTAATTCATCTAAGTAGATAGTGACAGTTTTTGCAAAATGACTATAGCAATCTGGTGTCAGAAGAAATGTAAGTCCCAACAACTGCAGGCCTTTCTCACCAGTAGATATGTACCAATGTCATGGTTAGCCCTCTAGGGTTGATAGAAGTATCTATTGCAGATTTAACATGCATTAAATGATGACATGTTACATTAAACAGGCTTTTTTTCTTGGCCATTTAGGTTTCCTATTTAATAAAGTCTTCGGTTGTTTTGTTCATTTGGGGGTAAGACATGGTTTTGTTGTATTCTGGATATACATATGGGTTTTTCATTGCATTGATGAATTTGAAGTCTCTTCTTCCTTTTGCTTGCCTTTTCACTTTGATAAAATTCTAATAAAAGTAACTTTCACTTTACTTAATTTTAATTATATTTTAAAAAAAAAAAAATAACATATTTCAAGACAAAGTCTCACTTTGTAGCCCAGGCTGGCCCCAGATTCACAACAATGTTGCTTCTTCAGTCTTCCAAGTACTGGTCTTACTGGTGTGAGCCATAACACCCATCTAATAACCTTTGACTTTTATAATTAAAGCTAAACCCTTGGGATTAGTGCTGGAATCCTGTTTAAGAAAACTCTGTCTACCTAGTTTCCCAAATCTGCCCTATGCTTAGCTGCTTCTTTACTGTATCTCACTGTATGTTCATTCATCCTCAAGAGGGAGCTTTAGGCTCTTTTTCTTCCTACAAGGAAACTAATCACAGGTATTCTGCATTTATGCCATTATCTAACCTACATTGCCACCCAAAGTCTCCACATCCTTGTCAATTTGAGTTTCAACAAGTGAGATTTGGAGGGAAGCAAACATGTCCTTAACAATGGGATTGGAAATCTACTAAATTGAACACTGTTTTCACTTTGTGCTTGTGTTTATTTTTCTCATCCATTGGAATCAAATATTTTATAGTGTTTTCCCTCTATATTATTTGTGTGGATGTGTAGGTGTGTGTTTTGTAAGTACAGCACACGTGGGTTAGGGGAACACACTTACATATGCACAGAGACTAAAGAAACAAAAGGTATGTCCTACCACATCACTCTCTATCTTATTCCCTGGAAAGACAGTAACTCCCTGAGTATAGGACTTGCCATTTCTGCTACACTGTCTGGTCAAGAAAGTCAGGGGATCCTCCTGTCTCCACCTCACAGCACTGGGGTTATAAGTATGTGTTCTGCCAATCCCCCCATCTCACATATTTAAGTGAGTGCTATGGATTGAATTCAGTTCATTATTGGAGACCAAGTACTCTTACACTCAACCATCTCTCAGTCCCTACATTATTTTTGAATAATATAATTTTTACCAGTTTTAATAGTAATTGTACATATTACAGCTTGCCCCAGTCTTTATAACTGCAAATAATTACTTTTACCTATTTTAAAACAAAAATCTTAATCCAGTTCATTTCCATGAATCTAGTCATTTAGATGTGTTAGTCCTATATTTGATTTTGCTTTATACCCTACCACAAGATGTGATTTTTATTTTTAAAAAAGCCAATACTTCTGTACATAGTTTACTCTTTACAGAACACTGTTTCTTCTCACAATGTGCTTTGTCTTTCTGGGAAAGTTCTACTTAATCCTGAAGCGCTCTTTTGAGTAGCTCTTGTACTGGCTGTTCCCAAATTCGCTCAGACTACGGTTATTTAAAATTGTCTTTATTTTGCCTTTAATTTTCAGAGATGCTTTTGGGTGTGCATAGAATTGTAGGCTGGCAGATTTTATAGTTTCATTCTTTCAACTCTAGTGCTCTATTCTGCCCTTATTTCCATCATTTTTTTTTTTTTTTTTTTTTTTTTTGAAAGCCAACTGCAGTTTTGTTTCTTTGAGAAGAAAGTGTCCTTACCTCTGGCTGGTCTTCAGATCTCCTCTGTAAATTTGGTTTTCAGCAGCTGACTGTGCAACGTGTGGATTTATTTCTCTCTATTTATTCTGCTCAGGGAATATAGAACTCTTTGTATTTTAATGCTTTTCATCTGTCTTGGGTAATTCTCAGACATTAATTATGAACATATTGCTTCCCTTCCCTCCCTTTCCCCTCTGTCCCCTCCCCTCCCCTTCCCTTTTCCATAGAACATTAATTGTATGCATTTGTGGCTTCTTGCCATGCCTCACAGTGAGATCTTTTTTTAGATTTATTTTTAATATATGTATGCCTGTGTGTTTGCACATGTGGGTGTGGTGCATGCAGAAACCAGAGGAAGAGGTCAAATACCCTGGAGCCATGTGGCAGTGAGCAGCCTTGCTGGGACTGAACTCTTGCCCTCTGTAATAGTGATATCAGCTCTTAATTGTTGAGCCATCTCCCACCTACTAAAACAACTCTAAAATCTATTTCTCTTATCTATTGGGTTTTGGGTTTTTTGTTTTGTTTGCTTGTTTTTTGGGTTTGTTTTGGGGGTGTTTTATTGTTGTTGTTGTTGTTGTCTGGGCAGCATTTCCTACTTCTTAGCTGCCTTCAATTTTTTACTGAGATTAAAATGCTGTTGATGAATTACAGTTATGAAGTAGCAACAAAAATAATTTTATGGTTGGAAGGGATCAGTACAGCAGGTGGCGCTGTATTAAAGGGCCACAGCATCAGAAAGGTAGAGAACTACTTGGTCTAGAAAAAAAACTTCCAAATGCTTTTTGTTGTTGCTGTTACTGGCTCACCTCAGGTTTGACTTTGCTCTGAAAACATAATCTTTGTGGGTGACATATGATCCTTGCTAATAAATTATGACCTTTCTTATGTGTCAAGTGCATGTACAACTTGAGTACAAAAGTCTTCTTGTTGTAGCCTAAGGTCTGCTACTGTGTTTCAGCTACAGAAATGAATGACATTTGGGTAAGATTTATTGAAGTCTTTGCCTATATCATAGGAAATCTACATGTAGAATTTTTTTTTTTCATTCTCTGAGGTTCTATTTCTGAGGCCTCCCTTTGAGCTCCATTTGGTTTGCTAATCTTGAACTAACAGGACTGATAGACGCCTGGGTTATTTAGCACTATGGGTGGGAAAATGTTCAACTGGGGAAAGATAGGAAAGGTGGAGTCCTGCGTTTTCTGTCCCTGGAAGCCTCCATCAGGGGCCTTGAGTTGTTTTTTTTTTTGAAAGAGGCGTTCTACATTTCCCATTTTTTGTTTGTTTGTGCTGTCTTCAGTGGGTCTTACCCCAAGCATTCTCAAGACTGGCACAGCTGATCTCTCACCATTATGTGTTATATCTTGGTTTGTTTATCTCTCGTATTGTCTTGTCTTCCCTTCTTCAGATTCATTCTTTAGAATTTCCTTTAATCAGATCTGATAAATTTTCAGTATTTGTTGACCTGAAAAAAAAAATGTTTAAGAGATAGTTGGCTGGCTATATATTACCTAATGCTGCGGTATGAATAGAAATGGGCCCATATACTCATAAGGAGAGGCATAATTGGAGGTGTGGCCTTGTTGGAGGAAGTGTGTCACTGGGAGTGGGCTTTGAAGTTTCCGAAGTTCAAGTCAAGCCCACTGTCACTCTCTCTTCCTGCTGCCTACCAATCCAGATGTAGAACTCTCAGTTATCTCTCTAGAAACATGTCTGCCTTCATGCCACCATGCTTCCCACCATGACAATAATGGACTAAACCTCTGAACTGTAAGCCAGTCTCAATTAAATATTTTCCTTTATAAGAGTTGTGGTGGTCATGGTGCCTCTTCACAGCAATAGAAATCCTAACTAATACACCTGAAGTTTTTTTGTTTGTTTGTTTTATTTTGTTTATGTTGAAATATCATCATATCTCTATGTTTCTGAGAAAGCTGTGTGATGTGTAACCATCAGCTATGTTTCAATAATCCCAACTCTTTTTACCCACTGGAATTACTCTTACTCACCTACCATCAAACCGGTTGGTTCTTGATGCTTTTGGGTTCACTATAGTATACATTTGTAAAAAACATCTACCTTGTTTGAATGTGTTAGGCTTCCTACATCTGAGAACTTGGTTTTTCAAGAACTCTAGAAAATTAATGGTAATCACTTCTGCGAAAAGTAACTTTGGTGTTAATTTTCTTTAATATTTGTTTAGAGGTCAGACCAAACATGTTACATTTTCTTCCTGTGCCTTCCATATCTTTGATTTCTTTTTGAATTTTCTATATTCTTTTGCTTTACTCTATTCTAAATCCAGTTTAATAATTTTTACTTAATTTTCCTCTGTTCTGGACCCAGTGCAGAAATTTACATTTAATGTTGTTTATTCTTCCATTTAGTATATTCAGCATTTTTATTTTGAATTTTATTTTAACTATCTCATTCTTTCATTTCTGATTCTGTTTGATATCTTATAAATATAGCTATCTAATGCTCATATTTGTTTTGAAATTTTACCTTTGTTTTCTGTCTATTAAATGTTGTTATTTTATGTTCTATGCCTAATATTTCTCAAAGCTCTGTTTTTTTATTTTTTTTTATTGGATATTCTATTTACATTTTAGATGTTATCTCCTTACCTCATCCCCCCCTGCCCAGGAACGCCCTATCCCATCCCCCCTCCTCCTGCTTCTATGAGGATGTGCCCTCAACCACCTTCCCACCCTCAAATTCCCCCACACCAGCCACCAGCCTTCATGGAACCAAGGATCTCCTCTCCCACCTATGCCCAACAAGGCCATCCTCCCCTACATATACAGCTGGAGCCATGGGTCCCTCCCTATGTGCTCCCAGGCTGGTGGTTTAGACCCTGGGAGCTCTGGTTGGTTGGTATTGTTGCTCTCCTCATGAGGCCTCAAACCCTTTCAGCTCCTTCAGCTACTTCTCTCTACCTCCTCCATTGGGAACCCCTTGATCAGTTCAATGGTTAGCTGTGAGCATCTGCCTCTGTATTTGTCAGACTCTGGCAGACATCTAAGGAGACAGCTATATCAGGCTCCTGTCAGCATGCACTTCCTGACATCCATATCAGCGTCTACATTTGGTGACTGCACATGGAATGGATATCCAGGTGGAATGATCTCCAGATGGCCCCTCCTTCAGTTTCTGTCCCACACTTTGTCTCCATATTTGCTCCCTTGAATATTTTCTTACTCCTTCTAAGGAGGACAGAAGCACCCACAACTGGTCTTCCTTCTTCATGAGCTTCATGTGGTCTGTGAGTTAAATCTTGGATATTGTGAGCTTCTGGGCTAATTATTATCCAATTATCAGTGAGTGAATACTATGTGTGTTCTTTGTGATTGGGTTACCTCACTCAGGATATTTTCTAGTTCCATCTATTTACCTAAGAATTTCTCAAATCCATTGTTTTTAATAGCTGAGTAATGCTCCATTGTTTAAATGTACCACATTTTTTGTATCCATTCCTCTGTTGAAGGATATCTGGGTTCCTTCCAGCTTCTGGCTATTATAAATAAGGCTGCTATGAACATGGTGGAGTATATGTCCCTGTCCTATGTTGGAGCATTTTCTGGGTATATGCCCAGGAGTCGTATTGCTGGGTCCTCAGGTGTGCTATATCCAATTTTCTGAGGAACCGCCAGACTGATTTCCAGAGTGGTTGTATCAGCTTGCAATCCCACCAATAATGGAGGAATGTTCCTCTTTCTCCATATCCTCACCAGCATCTACTATCACCTGAGTTTTTGATCTTAGCCATTCTGACTGGTGTGAGGTGGTATTTCAGGGTTGTTTTGATTTGCATTTCCCTGATGACTAAGGATGCTGAACATTTCTTTAGGTGTTTCTCGGCCATTTGAGTTTCCTCAGTTGAGAATTCTTTGTTTAGTTCTGTACCCCATTTTTAATAGGGTTATTTGGTTGTCTGGAGTCTAATTTCTTCAGTTTTTTTCTATATTTTAGATATTAGCCCTGTATTGGATGTGGAATTGGTAAAGATCTTTTCCCAATATGTTGGTTGCTGTTTTGTCCTATTGACAGTGTCCTTTGCCTTACAGAAACTTTGCAATTTTATGAGGTCCCATTCTAACTGTTTCTGATAGCCTGTTTGTAATGTTTCCTTTTCATGGTCCTTTGCTTCCTAGAATGTATACAACTATTATTATGAATCCCCTTTTTGTGTGGATGTTTTTTCTCTTTAGCAACTGTTTATAGACATTGAAGTTAACTTTCTCCAGAAACAACCTGTATTAGTTTCTACATCCTTGAAATATTACCAAGCTGGATTATTCAAAGTTATTTTATTTTCTTAGAGTTTTAGTAAAAGTAGCTATCATTAAGATTCCAAATCTATATGAATAACTGATGCGAGGTTAGTATGAGTCTCAAAGGCTTTTCCCACTCCTCCAGGAAAACTAAGATAGACATGTTGCATTCGTTTCTTCTTTGATGGGCAAGTTACTTCATATTAAACTTAGCTCATAGACGTAGTCCTCTAGTGAGTGAGCCTTCAGTCGCACCCTTTAAAAATGGGAGCTCGCTCACACCGTCCTAGCCTGGTAATACCATAAAGTCACTCTTCATTTATTGTCCAAGGTTTTTCAAGAACATCATGGGAAAGCTAGCTCCTATGCTTGCTTCTCCCAGTGTGCCCTCGTTTTAGTTTATGTTGGTTTTGTATATTCCTTACTTTCATATCATAATGACACATGTATATTTTGTATTTATAATCTTTTATTGTTGATTTAACTTGGGGTATATAATCAAGTATAATCTTAGAACTAAAAAGGAGCTACCTTAATCTCTTATTAGCATAATACTTGCAAGAAAATTTCTACATCTGTGACACATGTTTGTGTAGCTTTAATGAATTTGTAAAAATTCAACACATCCTTGGTTCCATAATTAAAATGTTTAAAAAATAGCATATAAAACAATACAAACAAAAAAAATTAAAAATAAGCCACAGCACATTTTAGGCCATTCACTGTCTTATCTACAGATGAACATTATTCTAAACCTTATTCTTAAAGTTGGCTTTCTTTTTTTAAATATATTAGACTTAGTGTGTTTAGACTTGCCTCTGTGACAAATACTCAATAGAGAGCAACAATTAAAAAAAGGAATGGCTTGTTTGGGCTGGTGAATTTCAAGGTTTCAATCCATGGTAGACCCACTCCTTTGCTGTGGGCTGAGCCAGGATGAGAGGCCACAGTGACAAAGCAGACTGGGGAAAACTTGCTCATGACATCTTAACCAGGTCTGACACAAGGTGTCTGACCACAAAGGTCCTCATCCAGTGACCCACTTCTTACTAGGCCCTGCTTCTTATTAGCCCGTTCAGTTTGGGTCTGAAGTAAGCACCTTTATGATCTAAGCACCAGTCGTCATCCATGAACTGGGAGCCAAGCCTTCAACTGATGACCTTTGTGGGGTGGGCACTTCATATGTAAGCCACTGGAATATAAATATAGTCCTATATTTATTCTTGGGAAGAGACATCATGACCAAGACAAAAGCTGTTTCCAATGATATACTTCTTCCAATAAGACCACATTTATACTAATACAGCCACACCTTCTAATCCTTCTCAAACAGTTCCACTCCTTGGTTACCAAGCATTCAAATATATGAGCCTATGGGGTCATTCTTATTCCAAACCACCACATTTCTACAGCAAGTATTCTTTCCTTTTTTCTCCTTTTATGTTACTGCATTTGGTGACATTCAGCCATATTGGACTTATTATTGCTACAGCACAATATTTATTACAAATATACAATAATTTATATGAACACTATTGGTGATAGTATTCAGGTAATTGCTGGATGGCACAGTGCATGAGAAATCAGGGAAAGAAGAACTGAGTATCTTTCAGTTTTACAGTATTATAGATTCATCTTAGTGTATGGTTTTTATATAAATGTGTGTATGCAGTACTTTTGGGTAGAGACCTAAACATTATTAGCAAGTAATAGCATTTTTCCATGTCAAAGCAGGAGCATAAAATTTTCAATGAAAAAAAAAACATATTGAGAGGATTCATCAGTGTAAGAATTGAGCTAATACTTTTAAAAAATACTTTGTAGTTTGAATTGTTTATTTACTCACATATGGCATGCGCATCCACTTAATGTCTCAAGAGTTATTTCAACCCTTTCATAATTTTGTGGCAGTGTCCCTTACTCAGGGCTACGGAGGGCAAAAACCTTAAGCAAAACAAGGAAACTCGGGAAATAAGAAAGGGTATATAAAACTTAACACTGATTTAGTAGTATGGACTCTGTAACAGAGGAAGAGAAGAGAACCAGCTTGTTTGTTAAAGAAGGTATTGAGGGGCCAGAAAGATGGCTCAATAGTTAAAAGTGCTTGCTGCTCTTCCAGAGGGCTTCTGTTTAGTTCTCAGCGTCCACAATGAACAGCCGACAACCACCTCTAACTCCTGCTCTGGGGGGTCCCCATGCCCTCTTCTGTCTTCCACAGGTACTCAAATATGTACATGCATGCACATGTGCACAGGCGCACCCACTCGATATTAAGATAAAATGAAAAAGTTTTAGAAGGCATTTGGAGATATATAAAGAATAGAAAGGCTTAAGGGGGTAAAAATCAAATGAAAATGAAGAAGAGAAAGTGCATGGTGAAGAAAACTTGTAGTAACTTCTACATCTGGCAACTGTTACTTTTGCTTAGAAATGATTCTATACACTTCCTCACCTACAGCCACTCATCCTTTCTGTCAATCCAAACCATATGCATTGGTTACTTTTCTGTTACTATTATAAAATACATTGACAAAAGTAGCTCAATTAAGGTTTGGTTTGGTTTGGTTTTGCGTTTTGTGCACAGTTTGAGGTTGCTTATGGTGGGGAAGTCAGAGTGGCAGCTCCTTGTGTTGCCTCCTCAGTCAGCAAGCAGAAAATATTTGTGCTCAGCTCACTTTCTTCTTTTTATATAGTCCAGGATCCTGCCCTAGGGAGTGGAGCCTCCCATAGTGGGAGAGCTTTTCCACCCCAGTTAACCTAATCAAGATTACTTCCTACAGGCATTTTTAGAGGCCTATCTGTCAGGTGATTCTACTCTCATCAAGTTGAGAGTTGATATCAACTATCACTGTGGAATACTAGTGTATATGGCCTAGATAAAGTGAAAACTTGAAAGAAAAATAAAACACAGTTGTTAACTGCTACTTCCTCCAGATTGGGGAGTTGTTATAAACTCTTAAGTAAAACACTTTTGAAGCCTTCAACCATTGAATCTGCTTTCCTGTAAATATCCAATTCGGTAACTGCCTCTTCTACCTGGTACCAAGGGCACAGAGACAGAGACTTGAAGGGTGGGAGTCTGGAGAATATGTAGGAGCAGCAGAGACCTCCTTCAGCCTTTGGTTCCTCAGTGCCTTTCCCACAGGGTTCTGCCCTTGAGACCACATGCTACATAGACAAGGTTCAAGCAAGGCATGGCACAAAGCCGCGTCATGGCTATAAGGCTGGGTGTTGGATCCCTCCCTCAATTTTAAAAGAGTTAAGACTAGAAACAAAATTCAAAAAACCATGATACAAGTTTCACAAAATCGGTACCAGCAGTTTTACCAGGAATCTAACATCAACACTAGGAGGGCAGAAGCAAGTCAAAGCTAACTTAGGCTACATAGTGAGAGTTAATCTTTAAAATCAGTCATTGTTTATATTATTTATCTCCCGACGCACTCCCAGGATAAGCTTCTAGCCTGGGGTCTTAACTAGAGTCAGAAACTGACATTTAAAAGGTCCTGGGCAATTTAATTTGGTTTTTAATTGATTAGGTTTATTTGTTTCTATTTCAAAATATATATAATTATTGAAATGTTAATGAAGTGCATGAAAAATGAATATTTAAAGTAATAGTTACACATCTATATCAGACATGGTGATACATGACTGTAATCCCAGTACTTTAGAGGCTGAAGTGTGAGCCTCAAGAGTTGAAAGGCAGCCAAGACTATTTTAGTACTAATGGAGGAAGGGGTGTCAGAATTTATAAGTAATTCACTTTCTAATACTTTGATACATAGTTTCTATATAATCTTTATGTTTCTAGTATAAAATTAAAACTATAACTGTATTAGATGTTTTTAAGATAATATTTAATAACATAGGTAATGGGATGCATATAATAATATGATCTCATAAGGGAGAGAAAGGGAGACAAGAGAAGGAATAAAAGAAAGAGTGAAGAGAAAAAGGAAGAGAGAGAAGGGAGAAGAAAGGAGGGAAGGCAGAAACAGGGGTGGGAAGAGAAACGCGTGTACTCCAGAAGGCTCCTAATACTGGTCAATAAATAGAGATACAACTCATGCTTGGAAACAGCTGTGTATTGTTTAACATGAAGACTAAATGCAGCTGGACAAGGAGGCTTAGTCTAACAACACTAGGAGGGCAGAAACAAATCAAAGCTAGCCTAGGCTACATAGTGAGAGTTAATCTTTAAGATCAGTCTCTCTCTCTCTCTCTCTCTCTCTCTCTCTCTCTCTCTCTCTCTCTCTCTCTCATTATATATATATATATATATATATATATATATATATATATATATATATATAATTTTTATTTTTTTTTTCCAGCTGCACTCCCCAGGATAAGCTTCTAGCCTGGGGTCTTAACTAGAATCAGAAACTGACACTAAGGCGGCCCTGGGCAAACCGGAGTGACTGGTGGAGCTCCGCCCTCAGACCAAAGTGGCCAATTGGCTCTCAGGACCAGCCATCTCCTACGTCCTCTCTGCAGCCAATCTTCCACCACCCACCCTTTCCCTAGGCCATCTGCTCTACTTCCTGGTCACACTTCTGCAGAATGGACGCCCTTTCATTGGGGTGGGGGTAGTGGCCCGGGTGCGGGAATTGCTGGACCCATGGTGAATCTTCCAAGGATGGTTTCTAGAGCCGTAGTGTAGTGCGGCCCGGCACAGGATCCAGGTTAAGGGCGTCTGGGGTCTGCCGCAGCCTGGGTGAAAGAATGAAGTTTACTAAGTCCAAGAGCCTGGAATACTAACCCAGCTGGGAACTCTGGCCTCAGGGCTTGTTGGGCCCAGGAAGCTAGTTTCTGTCTTGTGCTTTTCCCACATCTGCGGTTTCTACCTCTCCCGCTCTTCAATGTGTTGATTTTTTTTTCCCTCTCTGGAACTTAACAAAAATCTGATCATTTCTGCGCTTAGACATTTTTCATTAGGAAATATTTCCAAGTGACATAAGGAAAAAGTAGTTTTTCAAATGCTGACATTTTGTCACCTTCGTATCCCCCCCCCCCCAACCCCTCACGACCCTTTCCTGAAATCTAGCCTCGTAGCCCTATCCTTGGAGGTAAATAGGCTGTACCCTTCCCATATGTATTTTTACATATGCAGCATGTGTTTTAGTTCTGACCTTTGTCTGCCAACTGCCCCTAAACTCATTAAGAGATTTTATTGTCAATCCTGATATCTCAGATCAGGATGTTACTCTGTGAGCCTGTCAACAGCCTCCTCCTCCTCTAGCTGGGAAGCCTAGGACCTGGACAGAAAAGGGGTTATACTTCCTGTCTCTTGAATGGTCTTTACCTGGTAGGACCTGAACTCTGCTTATTTTTATTCTAGCTGGTCCCTCTACTAAACCCCACCTCTGAGCTCATCCGCCTCAGGCTCTTTGCATGGCATTCATATTATTGGAAGAAAAGCTATTAAAAGGAGATGAGGGAAGGAAGTGGGCATCACAACCCTACTTGGATTCAAAGGCACACACACAAACACTGAAGCTTGGGCTGTCTGGATGTTTATTTTGTCAGATAACCACACAGCTTTATGTATGTCTGGTATTCACTTAAGAACAAATATCAGCCCATCCGTTTAAGCTTTCTGTCTGTGCTATAGGTATTTATTTATGATCCCCCATCTCCCAGAACATAAAAGAGGTATAGATTGAGTGTCTTAAAACCACACAGCTGGAAAAGCGCGGCACTTTTGATTTGAATCAGTCCCACTGATGATATCCTCCTCCGCATTTTAGTTGCTGGACCTGGCAGCATAACAGCTGGGGTCACCACACAGATAGGACCCGGCAATTCTTAAGGAGAGGTCAGCTGCTTGTCAGGGAGGAAAGACTTCCAGAACGATGCACTTCAGCCGTCTATTGTTCTTTTGAAATGTTATTTTGAATTTACCAAAGTCACACACCTAACAGTGAGATCAGTGAGGTTGTATGCAGTGCCTTTTTCAGATTAAACAGTATGAATAGTTAGAAAGGTCTCTTTCCTTTCTCATCTCCCTCTCCAAAAATTGAAAACATATTCAACAATCCCTGAAATTCGTGTGTTTCCCTGAGCAATATACCAAGGTCCATCTATCCTAAACTTTACAGGGATGTAGGTTCTGTGTAAGCATAAAATGTAATAAGTCGCAGAATGTACATGCCTTGGTTTTTCTTTTTTTTTTTTTTTCATCCTTTACCTTACTTGTAAATAGGAAAGTTTTAATAAAGATGACCATCTATACGGCTAGGATGAGACCTCCTCTAGGTGTCCCTAATCAAAGCCTAGTTGCTTGAGCTAGCTACACAAAGAAGAGCCGTTTCTTGCCAAGCGCCGCCCCTCGGGCTCCTACTCCAGCCCGGAGGAAGTAGGGAGGAGACTAGCTGGGAACCCCTCCTCTCCTCCGACTCGGATCTCCTCCCCATTAAGCTCCAGGCTTTCGGCTGCTGCTCCGAGGCGCCTTGGTGCTCCGCCGAGAATCCCCTCCTGGTGCGCTCCTAGAAGCGCCAAGACAGCTGCCTGGTGAGATCGCAGGGTGAGTGGCCCGCAGGAACAGCCGTGGGCAAAGGAGCCTGTGACCAGGGCCGTGTCCGGGTTTGGAGGCAGGTGGGGAGGGAAGCCAGTTCTGATCGGGGGACGCTGGAGACCTGTGAGAGGGACCTGGACGCTGCGGGCCTGGGTGTGTCCGAATCTGGGCAGAGGCTTCCTAGGGCTTCCTGTCTACCTTCTCTGGGTCAATTCGCTCTGCTCGGTGGCTGAGCATCCCACTCACACCCGAGACCTGGCGTTCTTACTGCTGCTGGCGTCGGTCTGACAGTGACGTTTATGTGCTACCGCTTTGTGTGGGCGAGTTCCAGACAGGCCCCACCAGCAGTGGCCACATCTAATCTAATGTGGCTTCCGAGGAGGGGGCTGGGCGTACTTGTCACACAGGTGATAGCGCACCATTCTATACTAAGGTTTATTGAACCTGACAAACAGGGTTGCTGGGACCCAGATCGCTAGCCCACTGGGCATTGTTCACAGGGGCCTGGGGTGTGGGTGTGTTTTGAGAGGTCAGTCCTGGTCCAGAGGCCTGGAGAATCCGCAGCCTGAGATTTTCCACTTAGCTGTCCTCCTCCTCTGTTAGCCGAACCTCCCTCCTCCTGCGCTCCCACCCCCTGACGTCACCCACATGCTCTACAGACTGGCCATTAGAGGGAAAGGAAAGAGGGGAGAGGGCCTTCGCCAGGCTCCTGCGTAGTTGTGACTGCCCCCGTGGTGTGGAAAGACCTTTATCACACATTTGTTAGAATACCTCTGGGGCAAGCCGACTCACAGCTAGGTGGAGGCAGCACCTAATGACAAAGGGCGGGTCTCCTCACTCCTGGGTCAGAATCCTCAGTTCTCTTGTTCTTGGTTACCCAGTGGGAAAAGTGAACAAATACGGTAGCGAACCAAAAAGTAGAAAAATGAAGAAGCTAGAGGAAGCCTGACCCATGGGAGCCAGCCCTGGGATGCAATAAGGAGTGTGGTAAGGCAAGAATATGAAACAGTCGCCGGGCGGTGGTGGTGCACGCCTTTAATCCCAGCACTTGGGAGGCAGAGGCAGGCGGATTTCTGAGTTCGAGGCCAGCCTGGTCTACAGAGTGAGTTCCAGGACAGCCAGGACTACACAGAGAAACCTTGTCTCAAAAAACAAACAAACAAAAAAAGAATGTGAAACAGTAAAAGCCAAGTTTTTGATCTTACTCCAGTAGAGGATAAGGAGAGTCGAAAGGAGGGATCCAAGGTAGGGCCTTGAGAGATACTTTCTTGGGAATATTGATGTTGTCAATCTTATCAATTATATGGAAGTTTAACTTTTTAACTGTGTTATTATCATTTTATTATCTATTCTCCAATATGCATTAAACATTCTTTCATGTGTGTGAATGAAACGATTTCTTAAGTTCAAATTAATAAGGACGTAGTGAAAAGTGTCCCAGGATGGAGCGCAAAAGAAAGAACTGAGTCGGTTTAAGTTCTGCTTTAGTAGAATGTGATGGACATTGTGGGAAAATAATCCGATGTAAGAAAAGTTTCTTAGAGCAAAGGGACATGGAAAAGAGAAGACACAGAGAATTGTGTTTCTGACAAGGTCGGGCTAGCTGTTACTGAGAATTATCCCCTGGTGGACCCATACCCTCACAGCATCTTTCAGTCATACATCCATCAAATACATCTAGGGAATAAAATGCATCCTCTGATCTCATATATATATATATATATATATATATATATATATATATATATATGTCTGTGTTTCAAGGTCAGGAATACAGGCTGTGAGGGATCCCTTCTTCCAAGATGGCCCCACCTCCCCTTCCATAAATCCTTCACCGGAAAAGCCATGTTTAAGTCTACAGGACTGCTCTGTGGTGGGATTGGAATGTCTGCTTTCTCCCCATTCTACAGGCTGTGCCTGGGATATCTTTTCCGCTGAAAGAGAAGGTGGCGAGTTCAAAGGGGGATATAGTTAGCATCAACGAAAGAGGGTAACAACCATGGGGAAACAATTTAAAGGATGAAAATTCATATGAAGACAAACTATTTACCTCTTCCTTTCCTAATGTGATGAGGCGGCTGTGTATACCTGTGTGGCTTCCACAGAGCTTTTATGAATAAAATAAACAAACAACCCCCCCACCCCCCCCCCCCCCGGAACATAGCAAGTACTAACATATTTGACATTACCCAGGGACCGTACTCTCAGGCAGATCGATTGCTCAGTGGTTAAGAGTATTTTGGTTTGGTTTCCAGCACACACATACTGACTGAAAACCACCGGTATGTAACTCCAGTTCTGGAGAGCCTAACTCCTTCCAACCTCTGTTAGTTCCTGCAGGCACATGGTCAACAGACATACTACTCAGACACGTGGTGTCCTAGTTACAGTTACTATTGCCATGATGGAGCATCATGACCGAAAGCAAGTTGGGGAGGAAAGGGTTTATTTGGCTTATAATTTTACCTCATAGACCATCACTGAAGGAAATCGTGACAGAGACTCAAACAGGGCTGGAACCTAAAGACAGAAGCTGATGCAGAGACCATGGAAAGGTGTTGCTTACTGGCTGGCTCATCTTGTTTTCTTCTAGAACTAAGACCACTATGTCAGGGAAGGCACCACCCACAACAGCTGGGCCTTCCCCTATCAATGACTAATTAAGAAAATGCCTGGACAGCTGGATCTTAGGGAGGCATTTTCTCAGTGAGGTTCCCTCCATTCAGATGAGACTAGCTTGTGTCAAGTTGACATAAAACTGGGTAACACACGTATACATGCACCTACAACAAATAAATATTTTTAAAAGGACTCTACTTCAGTTCTGCATTTCCTATATTGGGATCCCAGAGTCACCACTTATGCATCTATGTGATATAAAACAAGTGACAAATTCCCTGACCACTGAAAAGATCTGAGGTTTTTCTCCCCAGAAAATTATACAGTGGAAATGGTGCTGATATATACCCCATAAGTTTGTCAGAATTTAATAAATAAGGTGTTACAATATGAGAAACTTGGTAAGGAGTGTGTTGCTATGACTGTCATTTCTACAGTTGCTACACTGTTATCATTGCCCTAACCACAGAAAATATGTTCAAAACTTACCCAGTGGCTTGAGAGTCTCATTGAATGTATTATCTAGATCGATCTAAATAGATACCAAATAGATTTATCTCACGTACACACAGACTAGTTAAGAGAATGACCAATGAGGTGGACATATGAATATGAATAATCTTCTCTGGTGGCATGATTATCCATAATGTGGAAAGCATTGGCCAATACACAAGAGCTGATGGGCAGCAATTAAGGGAATGTGAATTAGTGTGAGGACATAGGCCACGGGAATGTCATGTGGTGTGCAAAGAATTATTTAGGAAGATTATGGAAAATAAGTGTGTGGTTGAATTTCAGATCCTGAACCCTTATACATAATAACAACCCTAGGAAACTCCCTTTGATCCCTTTGATCTATGTCCACTCTTGAGTTTCACTTACTGGTGTCCATTTGTAGTTTTGTAGGGCATTCAACATCCATGGACATATATCTTTAATTCTGCCTCTCGTATTACAAGGAAGTATGGGCAGGTCAATCAGTTATCTTCTCGTTCTCCTTCATCTTCCCCATCATCTCTACTCTGTCCCCTCTTTCCCTTAGTTCATCCTTTGATGATCTTAATTATATTTCCCATTGCATGACTCACGGCCCTGATTAATTTTTCATAGAAAATGTCTCGAATTTTCTCCTCTGTGTACATCTTAACCTAGAACAGTAGTTTCCATAGACAGAAAAGTAGCTGTGGAGATGTGAGAGGAAGACAGAAAAAGAGTTGGACTGGGAAGCAGAGCCTGTCCTGGGTAGTCGTTTCAGGGAGGATGGGAGGAGTCAGGAATCAGCTGTAAACTTGCTGGAGCTGCCACCCTACCATGGGTAAGGTCAGACCGACCAGGAGAAAGGAGTCAGGTTTTCTCCAGTGGATACAGGTGAATCCCTGTGGATTTCTCTTCAAGGACAAGATATTATTAGAGTACTTTCAGACTAATGAAGCTAGGAACTTCCTGGAGAGACTTGGACAGCAGATTCCTTCAGTCTAGACATGAATTACTGAGGAACCAAACTGGGTTCATCACACTGTGCTGGCGGATTGTCACTGCAGACATTGACAGGTCTTGTGATGGAAATGGGAAGAAGAGAAAGAGTGGACATTACTATGACTCTTGCACAATGTGCTCTCCTGGTTATTTGTGGACACTGGGAACGGCAAGCAAGAGACAAGTTTCTCACTAACCAGATATTGGGTGGTTGCATTCTTTAGCTATTCTCTGAGGTGGGTAAAAAGTTAGCTCTGGTATTTAACTGCAGAAAGCATCTGGTTCATGTAATTTCACTTCTTCCCCCACCACCACCCCCAGGGAAGTTTTGTTTGTTTGTTTTTTCTGAGGCAGCAGCTCACATAGCCAAGACTGGCCTTAAATTCCTGACAGAATTCCACTCTATCAGGTCCCAGAGGCAGCCACATTACACGACGACATGTAAGGTGGTTAACATAATAGGATTTTATTTCCTCACAGTTTGCCTCCATCTGAGGCAACATGCTGAGGTTTCAGAAGAGTGACAGAATACACAGCTCTAATGTTAAGGCTTCTGTAAGTTAGTGACATGCTACAGGCAGTCGCTGCTCTCTTTCAACAGGGACTTGAGTTTATTCGCTACATGGGATAAGGTTCTTTCCATCCATGGCTGTGGAGGTCATCTCCTGCAGGCCAAGGGCTTTCAGGGATTCAGAGACATATGTAAAAATAAATGCCATAGTCATTAAAATTGGTTCTAGCAGAAGCATTAATATTAGCTGCAAAATAGGAAAACTAGGAAACCACAGTCAACAAACACTCAGCCTGGTGGTTCCAATAACCAGCCACAGGCTAGACTACCTTGTCTACTTTCTGAGTATTCCATATTATTCGCAAATATAAAGTAAATGATTTACTCTTAACCAAACAAGTATATGTGCAAATGTGTGGTATGTGCAAAAGACTAAACACTGCTGGAAGGTTGGAGAGCAGCATGGAGGGAACGCTCCCAGCGAAGAAGCAAAGGGCATTTAAAAGTTGATGTACACAGGTACGGAGGAGTCATGTCTCGGGTGCATGGAAGAATCGGCCATAATTTCATAGCTTGCTACTTTCTGCTTCTTGTTGTCTGGGATATGGTATTCAACCACGGAGAGCTTTCATGTTCCGCTTATTCCGCTTGTGACTGACCCAAGCTAGGGATCCGTGAATATCCAGTCTGAGATTCTAATGCTTCAAACTGAGGTTATTTACTATGACTAGAGAAGAAGCCAAGATGGACGAGAGTGATGTGGGAGGAGAGCAGTCTACACTACTGTACCATTCTCAAGGCATCCATACCAAATGATCACAAATATGTTGGCTCGAAATGGTGATGCTATTTTTTTTTCCCTCCAAGTTCTAGAGCGGGGGTTCTTAACCTGTGGATTGTAACCCCTTTAGGAGTATAACGACCTTTTCCCAGGGGTCACATACCAGATATCCTGCATGACAGATATTTATATTATGATTCATAACAATAGCAGAATTACAGTTTTGAATTCGCAATGAAATATTTTTATGGTTGGGGGTCAACACAACATGTACTGAGGTTGCAGCATCAGGAAGGTTGAGAACAACTGTTCTGGAGGGTTAGAATATTAGTGCCCAGACTTGAACAATGCTGATTTCTTCTAGAATTTCAGAGGTAGAGTTTTTCCATGCCTCTATTACAGCTTCTAGGTTTTGCCAGCAATCTCTGGTGTCCCTCAGTCTGCAGACACATCACCGCACTCCCTGTCTTCATCTTCTAATGGTATTCTAACCTATGTTTCAATCTCTCAGTTTCCAAATTCAGCATGACATCCTGTTAACTTGGTAACAGCTCCCGCCAGAAACCCTGTTTCCAAACTGTCGTGTTCATAGGTAGCAGGTTACAATTCAAACGTTTCCTGTGGGAGACACAATTCGATCATTATTTCTCCTTTCTATGTTGCTTTCTTCTGTGGTGATATAGAATCCTATACTCTCTAATGCTGGGAATGGACTAATTGGGGTGGATACTGAGTCTTATTACACAGTGATGTCATTGTCATACCTGGTGGAATAAATACCTTGCTTGATTTTTTTTATTGTTTATTTTTTATTGTTTAACCATTCTTTGCTAAATGGAGTCTTCTTTTTTTTTTTTTTCCCTCTGCAGAAACGAACAGAACCATGGCAACTCCCTCTGCTGCCTTTGAGGCCCTTATGAATGGAGTAACAAGTTGGGATATCCCCGAAGATTCTGTTCCATGTGAACTGCTTCTTATTGGAGAGGCTTCATTTCCTATAATGGTGAATGACGTGGGTCAGGTCCTCATTGCTGCCTCTTCCTATGGCAGAGGTCGCATGGTAGTAGCAGCTCATGAGGACTTCTTTTTGGAAAGCCAGCTCTTTATCTTTCTTGTCAATGCTGTTGGGTGGCTTCGTTCCTCCCCAGAGTCGGCCATTGGTGTGCACTCATCTTTAGCTCCATTGGTGAAAATCCTCGAGAGCTGTGGAATAGAGGCAAAGATTGAGCCAGAAGTGAATGACTCCCTAGGGGTTTACTGCATTGATGCCTACAATGAAACCATGACAGATAAGCTAGTCCAGTTTGTGAAGCGTGGAGGGGGCTTGCTCATAGGAGGCGAGGCCTGGGATTGGGATATCCAGGGCGACGATGATAGAGTTCTGTTCGCATTTCCTGGGAATCTGGTGACCAGTGTGGCTGGTGTGTACTTCACTGACAACAAAGCAGACACAACTTTATACAAAGTCTCCAAGAAGATGCCTAAGATACCCATCTTAGTTCGGTGAGTATCTTACCATAGTGGGAAGTTGGTCTCACACTAAAAACCTGACATGATTCCATTTTCAGGTTGCTTCCAGGCTAAATGAAAAGGATGGAAAACTCAGACACTTCAATTGCCACAGTCAATTAAATGTTTTAATACTCTGAGGCTCAGGAGTGACACTGCCTCCCCAGAACAATCTGTTTAGCTCTCTGAGGAGAAGAATTTTGACTATGATAATCCTCTGTTGACCCCAAGAACTGGCCTGCTTTATGTAGGAAGGCTCACAGGAAGTTTCTTTGCCAGGAAAAGGAAACTATTAGGGAAAACACACAAACAAACAAACAAACAAACAAACAAACAAAATAGAAAAGCCCTCTGGGCCAGAGTCAGGAGAGCTATGAGTAGCATTTGAAATCTTTACATGCAGTTAGGATGGAAACAGGAAGCTGTGCATTCAGAAATTGAGCTGGAAAAGAGACGGCACAGTTCTATATACTAATGCTGGTCATTAGAAGATGTTTACCCCTGGAGTCAAATGATCTTCTAAGTGAGAGTGGAGGAAGCTGATGCTGGGTACAGGGCAAGCTTCACTGGAGATCCGTGGAGATTACCAAGTCTGGTTTTTTTTCACACACACTGTTGTATATACAACAATTAATAAGCATTCAGTGAACGTTTCTTAGCTGTGTAGTTAGACTGATGAATGAGAAGTATTTGAAGCTAAGTTCTTCTCAAGAGCAGGAAATGTACAGTAAGCCTATATATATAGGTGTATATACACACACACACACACACACACACACATTTCTTAGCTTTCTTGGAAGAAATAACACTGTTATTTCTGACTGATAAAAACAAAGGAATCAGATTGGGTGAGGAAGATACCATGAGGCCTTTAGAGGGATGAGGAATAAGCTAAATTAGTATTCATGACAAATTAACCTGGCAATCTATGTACCCTATATTTTTGGTAAGAAGTAATCTTGTTTGATTTTAACTCAGAGTTGAGGCTTCTACAAGGAGTTCAATCTCTTTTTGTTTATTTACCCATTAGTTATTCCAGAGTTTATTGAATATATTCTGTGTCAGATATTATTTCTTAAGATAAATTTTAGCTTTACATGGTAAGATGAGTTATAAAAATCTGAACATGAAGTGTGCAGAAATATTTCTAATGACAATATCTAGAAGACATTTAAAAAACCAGTAACTGTGTAGCAAGATGTTGTGCGTTATAGTGCAGAAGAACTGTATAGTGTGTCCTCAGAATGTCCTTTCAACTCTTTTCATCTAGAAGAGGATTGTTGGAGTCGAACCTCTGGGTTCCTCTGTAGGGCACCATTCTCTTTCAGGCTATGGATCTTCTGGTTAGAAAGATCCTTGGGTGTTCCCCAAGTCATCAGGCATTTTCGGAAATGGATGTCGGATAAATATTCATGTTCTGAATACCCAAGTGCTCTAAATAAATCCTTTTGCTTAAATACCACACTGAAATCTGAATTAGCCAGCTTGCAGTTTATGTTATGTGTGTCTTCTCCAGCCTGAATATTAGTGAAATGATATTGGCAACAGAAAAATCTTTTGACTTTCAGATTACTAAAGAGATTTTACAATTTTAAAAGTTGAAGATAAACATTATTTTGTCTCCACTAGTGGCTTGGAGAATGTCAGGGCAGGTGTAGGTAAGTATTTGTAACAGGGATCTGCAAGTCCTTACAGGTTGTTGCTAGTTATGTGTCAACGATGTGTAGGATAGAGTAAATCAGGAAAACCAATAATTGTATAATCGAAAAAAAATCAATAAAATGATAAGCCACTGGATACGCTGATCATGACATCAAGAGACAATTAAGAATTTCAAGAATGGAAGGGGGATCATTAATGAAGGTTTATAGACATTTAAGGAAAATAAGAGAGTTAATACAACTTATGCTAATGTGTTTGTTAACTTAAATGAGTTGAACAGACACAAATATGAAACTAAACATAAAAAAAAGACTATATACTTAAATAAGTTGAATTGTAATCAAAGCACCCCAGTATTATATGAAAGGTGGTTTACTGGTTTGAATCCTAGAAGTCACTTAGCAGAAAAGCAAGTAAAATTTATGGAGAGTTTTTCAGGCATGGTGGCTCATGCTTTTTTTTAATTTTTAAACATGTATATATGTATGTATGTATGTATGTATGTATGTATTTATTTTATGTAAGTACACTGTTGCTGTTTTCAGACATATAAGAGGAGGGCGTGAAATACCATTACAGATGCTTGTGAGCCACCGTGTGGTTGCTGGGAATTGAACTCAGGTTCTCTGGAAGAGCAGTCAGTAGTCTTAACCGCTGAGCCATCTCTCCAGCCCCCCCATGGATCATGCTTTTAATCCCATAACTCAGGAGGCAGATGTAAGCAAATCTCTACATAGTGAGTTCCAGACCAGCCTGGCCTATATAATGAGTTATAGGCCAGTCGAAGCTACATAGATAGTCTTTGTCTCAATAATAATTAATAATAATAATAACTGCTATAATAATAATGATAATGATAACAGTAATGAAAAGTTAGACATTTTTGTTCATTGACAGAGCTCAATATAAAGTCCAGACAAGCCTTAGACTAATAAACCCTGTACCTCAGCATTCTAAGTGGGCTGATAGACACTTGCCACTTGTCTAGCTATGTACATTAGTAACTTGGTAATTAGTAACTAGTAATTAGACAGTACTTAACCTGTGTTAAGTAAGGTCTTAGTTCTGCCAAGTGTAAGCCTTTTTAACAGTTAAACCAAGTTTAACAGTTTTTCAGTAATTATATTAAAGATATATGTGTATATTTAAAATCAACAAGAGCACAAACAGCACCCCAGTCCCCAGTAGACTTACTGATGAATTTTATGAAACTTTTAAGAAGCAAATCATGAGAACCCTACACAGAGACTCTTCTAGAACATAGGGGAAAAGCACCCCAAACTTTATTGCTTCACCAACATTTCTGTTGTACCGAAATTAGAGAAAGGGCCGGTGAGATGGTTTCAGTGGGTAAAATTCTTGTGATGTAGGCATGATGAAGACCTGAGTTGGAGTCCCTAAATTCCATGGTGGGGTGAGGGGAGTCAGCCAGGATAACATACCTGTAATCTGAACATTGAGAAAGAAGAACAGGAGGATATCCTGGGCTCTAGCTCAGTTGATGAGCCTGGATTCACAAAACTACCCTGTCTCAGAAAATAAGGCAGAAAGTGATTGAGGAAAGTACCTAACATGATACCACCCTTTGGCATTTGAATATGAGTACACACACACACACACACACACACACACACACACACACAAATAAAGTGGAAAAAGACTCCTTAAGGAAAAGAAACCTATAGAACAATACTTACTAACATAGATGCAAAGTTCTTGATTAAATATTAATAAGTGAAATAGTTTAATATATTAGTATATATCATAGCAAAATTCAGTTATTCTGGGTATGAATTACTGGTTTAGCAGTCAGAAGCCAAGTTAATTTAGCATGATAATGTTAAAAATGAGAAATTCAATGGATGCACACAAAATGCTTAGCAAGATTTCTTAATCAATCATGATAACATATCAACAGACTCCATATAAAAAGGAATGTCTTCCATCTGAGAAGAGGCATGCAGCTAGAAACCTTCTCACTCTGTCTTGTTAATTTTATTTTGTCTCATTGGGTTTTGTGAGAAAGGATCTCATATAACACAAGCTGGTCTTGATGAAGTACTGTGCAACCAAATCTGGCCCTGAACTCCATAAATCCTGCTGCCTCCACCCCCAAGTGTAGGATTACAGGGGTGTGCCTTTATATGTATATAGAAACATTATTAAGGATAAAATGGTGACTGCTTTTACCTTAGAAATGAGAACAAGGCAAGAGTAACACTTATGGTCTTCCTTTCACTAAGGCTTTGTATTGAAAGCACTCCACCAGTGCTATAAAACAAGAAAAAGAGGCATAGATATTAAAAATTGAAAAATGGGCTCTTCTATACATACCTAAATATACTAAAGTTTAATTTATAAATTAAGTACATTATTAGTATAACAATAGATACTAATAAAAAATCTAACAATTGTACAATATATTCTAATATACGAATTATCAATGTGGTCTCTCAAACTTTTTAAAATTTATTATTATTATTATTTACATGAGAGAGATGTGGAAGATGGAAGGCATGTGCAAGCACATGTGTGGAGGTCAGAAGAAAACAGAATCAGTTCTGTCCTTTGCCCTTTATGTGGATTTTAGGGATTGAATTCATGTCTCTAAGATTGAACAGTGAGCCATCTCACATGCTCTCAGAGCCCCTCTCCCTGCACTATACACACTCATGTGATCAATGGATGATCCAATGCCTGTGTACTGAAAAGAGGTGAAATGAACAATGAGATCGAAACACTGATACTGGCTTAAGGGTAGACAAATCGGTCGCTGAAACAGACCACATAGTCCAGAGAGATTCACTCAATGAGGAAAAAGCAGTGTTTTCATCATATGGCTCAGGAATTAACTAAATACCCTTATGGGAAAGATAAACTTTGATCCTTAACCTATTTCACACAAAATACTCAAAAACAGGTCTAGACCCAAGTACAAAAGAAAAATTGAAAAACTTCTAAATTACAGCACAGAAAAAAAAAAAATCACTTGCAACCCTGGCTGAGGCAAAGATTGCTTGTGGAAGACAATGTACAGGACCACTAAATGGTAGCATCCAGGCATCCCCTTCTGAAGTATAACCCAAGGGAAATTAAATAATGTAATAATGTTCTCACCAAAACTTCACATAACAAGCTGTCCTCTCACCAGCGCATACACTGAGATTTTCTTTTTTACCTTGGCTATTGTGAAAATGCTTCAAAGAACAAGAGGGTCTGGTAGGCACTGATCTTACTTGCTTTGGGTACACACCCAATAGAGAACTGCCTGGGTCATGTGATAGCTCTATTTTAGTTTTTCAAGGACTTTCCAACCCATTTTCTTTATTGGTACTGCCAGTTTACATTCCTTCCAGCCGTATGCAGGAAGTCCCTGTTCTTCACGACTTCATCAGACTTGATATCTTTTGACGTTTTAATAATACTCATTCTGGTAGAATTCACTGTGAATTTGATTTTCATTTTCATGGTGAGTAGTGGTGGCAAGCGCCTTTTTGTAGGCCTGTTGAACATCTGTATGCTATGATATGTGGTGATTCTTGTCCATATTGTAAGGTGCACTGGAATTCTGGACTGATCTTTGCTGGTTCCTGTGACTTCTTGTCACAAACAAATGGTCATCCCGGCCCTTTTGTTCCTTCACCTTCTCTTACTCACATGCATCCCACACTCTCCTGTTCCTGGAGATTTCTGATTCATCTGATTCCATCTACGTAGTGTCCAGTGTAAATACCCCCGTCTCCCACTTCGCTAATTGTGCCCTGTTATACTGCAAGTCTTTCTTTCTTTTCTGTCCCATCACAAAAGAGTAAGAAAGAGAAGTAAAATCAGAACCAGAAAAATGATTTTCATGGCTGTTGCCTCAGGAAGGAGAAGGCCAATCTGTTGCAAGGCCCCAGTTTCTTATCAGATAGTCAGAGCTCTGAGCAGCAATGGGACTGAAAATCCACTCTATGCTGGCTCCTGACTCATGACTGCCATAGTTTGATCCCTAACAGAAGTGACAGATTCGATCCTGGAATTGCAAGTGTGTGGAGGTCACCCTAAGCATCCAGGATTCAGTCTCCCTTTGGCCTTTATAGATGGCTTAAGGTTCTCAGCAGGGAAGGTGGTGAATTATGCATAGGAAAAACACCAGGGCTGAGCAATCCTTCCCCCTACCCCCCACCGGGACATTCCAACATTCCTGTTGGGCAAGCAACAGACAGGTGAAGTTTTAGATGTAGGCAGTGGTACTCCTCCCACTAAGGAGCCACAGGTCTCATGAGAGATAAGAGTGACTAATGACTGACCCCAGCCCCATCTTCTAAGATGCTGACTCCTCGCCGACACCATGAACTCTTGTTTCCCACAGACTTTTCTTTTACCACGTTAACGGTGGGAAATGTATCAGTGCGACTCGTTCTAAGAATAACAACATAATTCCTCACCCAGTGCTTTGCATTCCAGAATACATGGGTGGAATAAACATGAACTTAAGTCTAGAATGGGATGTCTGAAGTTTAGCGTCAGAGAAACACAGCAAAATTTTCCATAGAATTTCCTTGAAGAAATGGTGATTTGAAAATGAGCATAACAGAATTAATAGAGCTGTGTCTCCTTCCCACAAAATGTTCACCCACCCAGTTCTCCCAAATCTTCTACAATAACTGTAAACAGTATTATTTAAAGCAGTAGTACCAGGCAGCGTTCAAGGAACTAAAAGAAGAGTGGTTTTTCTAATCAGGTGTGTGTATCTTTTGCAGTTGTGATGATGACCTCTCAGAAGACAGAGATGAGCTTCTGCATGGCATCATAGACCTGGACATCACCAACTCAGACTGCTTCCCATCCCAGCTACTAGTGCATGGGTCTTTGGCTTTTCCTTTGGGGCTAGATACCTACCATGGCTGTGTGATAGCTGCTGCCCGCTATGGCCGGGGTCGGGTGGTTGTCATTGGTCATAAGGTATTATTCACAGTGGGTAAACTCGGCCCCTTTCTGCTCAATGCTGTCCGCTGGCTGGATGGAGGCCGCAGAGGCAAGATTGTGGTGCAGACAGAGCTGAGAACACTAAGTGGTCTGCTCGCAGTAGGGGGTATAGACACCAGCATTGAGCCCCAACTGACCAGTGACGCAAGTGTCTATTGCTTCGAACCCACAAGTGATGTGGGAATTAAGGAACTACAGGAGTTTGTAGCAGAGGGTGGCGGGCTGTTTGTTGGAGCCCAAGCCTGGTGGTGGGCTTTTAAGAACCCAGGAGTGTCCCCTCTGGCTCGATTCCCAGGAAACATGCTTCTCAACGCCTTTGGTATCAGCATCACAAGCCAAAGCCTCAATCCAGGACCTTTCCGTATCCCTAAAGCAGGAACAAGGACCTATCACTTCCGCTCTACCCTAGCAGAGTTCCAGGTGATAATGGGCAGGAGGAGAGGCAATGTGGAGAAGGGCTGGCTAGCCAAGCTGGGCCCAGATGGGGCAACATTTCTGCAGATTCCTGCAGAGGAGATCCCTTGTTACATGTCTGTGCACAGACTCCTGCGGAAGCTACTGAGCCGCTATCGGCTTCCAGTGGCAACCAGAGAGAACCCGGTCATCAATGACTGTTGTAGGGGAGCTATGCTTTCCCTGGCCACAGGTCTGGCCCACTCTGGAAGTGACCTCTCACTGCTGATCCCAGAAATTGAAGATGTTTACAGCAGCCGCTACCTGCGCCCCTCAGCGTCTCCCATCACCGTGAATGTCAATTGTACCAATCCAGGTATGGCAAAAGGATGGGAGCTTGGTTACATGGGCATCTGCAAAACAGGGACATGAGATTGTTGCAGTGTTGCAGGTTTGATCGCCTGCAGAGGGTCATCACTATCCTTCATTGCCTTCCTCTTCGAGATGATTGGGGTCGGGTATCAGGCAGTGTTTGAAAGGGTCACAGCAATATTGTAGGGAAAGGAGCAGCTGAAGTCATAAGGGGTCCGTGGAGCACTGTATGAAGCAGGGATGAAGCCTACCCTTTCTGTGCTTTGGCAGGCACTCGGTACTGCTGGATGAGCACTGGACTCTACATACCTGGAAGGCAAGTCGTAGATGTCTCCTTGCCTGAAGATGCTGCCTCTGCTGATCTGAGGGTAAGGCCACTGCCCATCTCACCACATGATGCAGAATTCAAATGGTCTTGCTATCCCAACTGGCATTTTGTAAAATGCTACTGGCAGTTTGGGGCAGTTTTTAAACACCTTTTCCTTCTTAATGGTGAAAAATATGTGTTTTGGTATATAACAAAATATATCAAAATGATACATCTTAGAGCCCAGGACTCTAAACCATCTTACCTCAGAACAGCGACCTCTGCTCTTAAAATTTGTTCTTTTAACTTATGTCGTACAATAAACACTAAGAAAGGCCTCACATGAAAGGTTCCCTGACATTTTGTAGGTATTCCATCGGTGAACAGTAGTTTACTTTCCATCATGTAACTTAGTACTACATCTTAGCATCTAAGAGATGCTACAATTTCAATACTATTTTACATGACATCATCAATGGTACATGGGGTCATAACCTAATGACCCTTCTGAGTCTACTTCCTATGCTCTCTTGTGCCACCCACATACTCCTTGTGACTGAGGGTGATTTCTCTGCTCCAGATACAAATTGGCTGTCATACTGATGACCTGACCAGGGCCAGCAAGCTGTTCCGAGGCCCCCTTGTGATTAACCGGTGTTGCTTGGACAAACCCAGGAAATCAATCACCTGCCTCTGGGGTGGTCTCCTCTATATCATTGTACCTCAGCATAGCAAACTGGGTTTTGTGCCCCTCACAGTGAAGGGGGCTGTTCGTGCTCCATTCTACAAGCTAGGTAAGTAGATACTATAAGGTTCACACTGAGAGGTGGGAGGAGCTGAAAATGAAGAGGTTTCTGGGGCTACTCAGTACAGGAGACAGGGGTAGACAAGTGGAGGGAGGTGATTAGTTTCTTTAAGTTCTGCTTTGGTGCCAAGAAAAATAAATAAATCACACCCATAGGGGCTTCTTCCAAAAGAGGTAGAGAAAAGAGATGTGGTTGTTTCTTAACTAGTGGCTCTCGTCTGGAGTCAAAGTTGTATGCATGTTTTAACTTAAGGGATTTTGGAGAAAGATATTTCAAGGCAATATTTCTATTGCCTCTCTTTATAGGGGAGACATCCAAGGAAGAATGGAAGAGGCGTCTCTTGGAATATCCAGGTCCGTGGGGAGAACTGGCCACTGACAACATCATCCTGACTGTGCCCACTGCAAATCTTCGAACTCTGGACAATCCTGAGCCACTGCTCCGCCTCTGGGATGAGATGATGCATGCCGTGGCTAGGTTGGGAGGCGAGCACTTCCCTTTGCGTCTGCCGCAGAGGATAGTGGCTGATGTTCAGATCTCAGTAGGTGAGTGCTTCGAAAGCTCTGTGTGTTCGCCCCCAGGTACCCTTCTCTCCATAGCCATGTAGCTGGAAGGCAAGGAGAGTAAAACTGTTTTGCTAACAAGACATGTAGATATATTCCTTGCTGTTTAAATGGAAAAGGTAGGCATTGCATATCAAATAAGTAGCTTACATCAGCATGTCAAGAAGTATTATCAAAGACATCAAGAGATGTGACCTGAGGAACCTCTCAGGGAATTTTAAGAAGTGGGAAAATATAGTAGAGGGCCTTGACCCAGTTGAGAGTACTGGAAGACTCTGAACAAAGAGCTATTTAAAAATGAACCAAGAAGCCTAAACAGAGGCTGTGGGTACAAAATGGAAGCACCATCAAACTTTCTCTAGATCCTTATTTTTATAATGCATGACTAATCTTGTATCAATTAGGTAATTCCATATCCAAGAATGGGGTGGAGGTACCCTTTACACACCCTCACATGGATAGCATCACCACCCTGCTCCCCAAAGCAGGACACTCACGTAACAGCGTGAACGGTCCTCGGCAACCTGTCCTCCCCAGGGCTCAAGTCATAAAAAAGGTGACAATGTCAGTGCAGAATGAGCAGAGGGGAAAGCCTGTGACTGTCTGGGCCTGGATGGTGTCTTAGAACAGTATGGATGTTAGAAGGAGTCTGGGACTACTGGACGTTTTGGAAAAGAAATGGTTCAGAGACAAATTTAGTGGTGAGGTGGGAGGATTCTTTTGTTTGTTTTTAAAGTATTTTTTTATCCTCTCTCACATATTACATCCTGACCAGTTTCTCCCACCTTTGCCTCTACCCACTACCCCATCTCCCTTCCCTACCTCCTCTATCCCTCAGTTCCATCCCACTCCACCTCTCAAACAAGAACAAGCCTTTCAGGGCCTGACATCAACCAAACACAGCATAATAAGCTACAGACCGGGCACGTGCTATCACATCTAGGCTGGACAAGGCAACCTAGGGGCAAAAGGGTCCCACAAGTAGACAAAAGAGTCAGGAACAGTTCCCATTCCCACTGTTAGGATTTTCACCAACACACCATGGCTACTCAGCCATAATGTATATGCTGAGGATCTAGGTCAGACCCCTATAGGCTCTACGATCTGTGCAAGTTCCTATGAGTCCCAGCCAGTTGATTCCATGGGCCTTTTTCTCATGATATGTACCTGACCCCTCTGATTCCTCTGATCCTTCCTCAAGCTGGGAGGATTCTGACCTTCTCTCTTTCCTCTGTGTTTCCAGGCTGGATGCATGCAGGGTACCCCATCATGTGCCATCTGGAATCAGTGCAGGAACTCATCAGTGAGAAGCTCATCCGGTCCAAGGGCCTGTGGGGTGCTGTGCATGAGCTGGGCCGTAACCAGCAGAGGCAGGAGTGGGAGTTCCCCCCACACACTACAGAAGCCACATGCAACCTGTGGTGTGTTTATGTGCATGAAACAGTCCTGGGCATACCTCGAGGCCGTGCCAATATTGCGCTATGGCCCCCTGTTCGGGAGAAGAGAGTCCGAATCTACTTGAGCAAGGGACCCAGTGTAAAAAACTGGAATGCCTGGACTGCATTGGAAACATACCTACAGGTACTGGGAAAGACTGGAGGGTGATGGGACTCGTGGGACTACCAAGGCCACATGATTAGATGATAAGCTGGTGACTCCGGAGACCAGCGCTGCATCTGCCTTCCACATTCAGCTACATGAGAACGAGAGAATCTGGGGACAACAGCATGTAATGGTGCCTCTTGGTACAGTATTTTATATGACACTACAAAGTGCACAGCCCTGAACTGACTCAGTAATGCCAACTGTACCCCCATCGAGAGGCACAAGAGCATAGCACTAAAAACAAATCCTAAACCTGGTTAAGGCACATAGAGTACTACAAATACACTTTTTTTTTCTCTCTCTGTGGCTTTAAAGCCAGGCATACCAACGACTGAAGCCCACCTTTCCTACTGAGTACTTATCAGGCAACCCTCATCACATATTCTATAATGGGCTATGCGCCAATTTTTCCTTAGATGTGTATACAGTCTCCTTGCTATGGCTTTGCTTTACCAGAGATTCCACCATATGTAGGCAACCCAGGATTCCTCCCTGCCATGGGTTTGGAGGTTCACCTTGCCTTTGAACTGTCATTCAGTGCCCTAGTTTTCAGCCCCAGTGGCTGAAATCAGGCCCTAGATCATTCTGGGGAGTGACGTCATGTTAGATTCAAGCCAGGCATGATTTATTCTGATTTTTCCACCTTTTTAAATCCTTCTCTGTCCTTGCCCACTGCTACTTTCTCCTTACATGAGTTACTTTGCTCATGCAGGAAATAAAGAGCAGCAATACCAACCAACCAGAGCCCCCCAGGGTCTAAAGCACTAGCCTGGGAGCACATAGGGAGGGACCCATGACTCCAGCTGTATATGTAGGGGAGGATGGCCTTGTTGGGCATAGGTGGGAGAGGAGATCTTTGGTCCCATGAAGGCTGAACACTGAGTGGGGTGGGGGGGATTTGAGGGTGGGGAGGTGGGAGTGGGGGGGTAGGTGGGGGTACACCCTCATAGAAGCAGGAGGAGGGGGGATGGGATAAGGGGTTCCTGGGTGGTGGGGGGAATGGGGTAAGGGGATAATATTTGAAATGTAAATATAATATCCAATTTAAAAAAAAAGGAAATGAAGACATGTTGGCTCTGGTGACTACCATATGGCCCCTTAACTGCAAAGCCCTGTGACCCTGGCTAACCTGGGCTCTTTCCAATTGTCTCATGAAAGTCACTGTTAAAGAAGTCATGTGACTCTTTCCAGTGGCACCTTCTAATGCTCTTTTTGTTGTTGTTGTTCTAGAGCTCATTTTTTTGTTCTAATTAACTAGACTGTCTAGAGACTTCTTGATTCACTTCCTTTACCAAAAGCCATTTTTAGTGGCCTTGTGAATTAGTGTGAGGATGACTGAGGATTGTGGGGATTTCCAAGCTATTGGAATTTAACCTTGTATCTGGGAAAGATAATGAGGGTTGTTCCACCCCAGCAAGGTTTAAATCCTTGTGTGTAAATCATATGACTCCCTTCATGATCTCATGAGCGAGTGAACAGTGACAGTGGCGGGAAACACTGACCACTGGAACTGCTTCTCTGTCCATCCCTCACAGAGGGTCTTCAAGCACTGCGCCAGCCTCAGCATTTTTCCTACGATTAGTAAATGAGAGGATGGCATGAAATGCACACAAAATGCTCAGTGACAGATGCAAAGCTAACGTTTAGCAGGTTGACCTCGTTAAAGTTCACTTGTGTGTTGGACCTTCTTTTTGTAGATTGGATATCTCACCTACTTCCAACTTTCCCTTTCTAGCTCCAAGAGGCCTTTGGTTGGGAGCCATTTATTCGTCTCTTCACCGAGTACAGAAACCAGACAACGAACCCGAACTCATCCACAGACAATGTCGACAAAATGAATCTATGGGTCAAGATGTTTTCCCAGCAAGTGCAGAAGAATCTGGCTCCATTCTTTGAGGCCTGGGGCTGGCCTATTCAGAAGGAAGTGGCTACAAGCTTGGCCTATCTGCCTGAGTGGAAAGAAAATATAATGAAATTGTACCTCCTCACACAGATGTAAGGAGTGCCCATCGAGGTGGCAGGTAGAGAGGTTTGGGGAGGTAGGCAGAGGTGCGGGTTTATTCCTCTGCCTCTGTCTTCTAAAGTTCTGGCTTTCTCCTCTTAATTCATTGCTTCTGTGTCTTATTACCGACTTCTGTCTCTAGGAAGTGGGTTAAGAACACAGCACAAAATGAAGCCAGAAGTTTTTAGGAACAAGGCCTGTGTTCATGAGGCCTGTGCTCTGCTTCTCAGTTGTCAGGCACCCTGCTGGCCCTGTATTGGCCTAGTGCTGGGAGTTTGAGAATTTGTTTCTATCCCACCATCTTGATGAGCCATAAAGGGCAATCCTTCCCTTGGCTTCCTTGGCTTCTGGATAGGTATGAAAGTCTCTGCCTCTTGGGGTGGACATGGAGAGTCTGACTGATGGTTGTAAAGAAGCTTGTGGACTATATGGTAGATGCCAACTAAAGGGTTGCTCCATTTCATGCTGGCCCATTAGCTCCCACAGCCCAGAAGTTAACATCAACCTTTCTCATAGACTCCTTGTGCCCAAACTCTAGGTCTTTAATTGACCATCTGTATGTTACCAACAAGACCCTTGCCTTCTCCATGACTTTATAGCCTAAACATATACGTTGGGATCTATGACTCATATGATTATTGGGAGTTGTACAATGTCTCTAAAAGTGATTACAGAGGTTAGTGGGTATTGAGAAAACGTCATTTGCCATTTTTGTTATCTAATTAACCCAACAACATTCTGAGGCTAAACTTTAGTTTTAGGCACTATTAGCAGACACAATCATGAACTTTTAGTTTCTCAAACTGATACATAAAATATAAAACCTACATGTATCAACAAGATACCATTTAATATGAATATATTTTTTAATACTTGAATTAGGCAAAGCACATCTGTCTCCTCCAATATCTGTCATTTCTACAGACCAAGCACATGCATAATCATTTGTTTTTGACATATGCAGTACATAACTCTTACCGAGTGCCAGAGAGAGGCCTCAGTGGGTAAAGACACTTGCTGCCAAGACCCAAAACGGGTCCGATCCTCAGAACTCACATGGTGGAAGAAGAGACCTAACTCTTGCATGTTGTCCTTTGACCTCCACATGTGTTCTATGATCCACACACAAACACACTAAATCAACTTAAAGAACTGTGATCTACCCGATCCTATCCTATACTATACATTTCAACCTCTAAAATAATTCTGGTACATTGCTTTATGACTCTAAAGTCATAAAGGAAGGATTCTAAAGATACATTGGAGTATTTTGCTGGCTGCGTGAGACAGCGCCTCTCTATGGTAGGCAGAGCATTTTGACTTCCAAAGCAATGGTCTTTCATCCTCAGCATCAAGTGCTGTGTTCCAGGTGTGCAGAGCCACACCTGCGCTCCCAATGTGGTCCTTTTTCCTTTGTCTTTTACAGCTGCTTACATTTGACCTCTTCACCCAGGTCTCTCAGCTTAAATTCCTGCTTTGATAAAATCCAGAGAAGAGATCTTGACAAAAACTAGAACAATCCTAAGATAGTGTTTAGCCATCGATAGACATTGTTTAGAAAACAATAGACGCCCAGTTTTAAATGGTATTTATATTCCCACAGTGATAGATTTAAGACATAATTGCTGTGGGGGTTTACTGATTATACATATATAGAAAACTTCACTTTGGAACAAGAAATTCCAAAGCGCTAACCTAACTTTCATTTAATTACTATACATTCAAAGATCTCTTGGTTTTCCCCCATTTCATTTAAAGTTTCTTTTGTAATTTTCATTAATGTTATATCTAGGATTGATGGATACACAAGCAGTTTTATGACTTCTTTTTATTTATTTATTTTAGTATAATCTGTTTTATTTACATAGCTTATAAGTGGGTGAATGCACAGACTATAAGACATTTGTGTGTGTATGTATGTGTGTATGTGTGTGCATGCGCCCGCACGCGCCTTTATTATACAACTTCTCAATTCTAGATTTATTTCATACATATCTATCATATAGAGATTTTCAACATCTTTAATTATTATCAATCATCACGTATTGATAATACGTATATCTGCCAGGCATTATATTGGTCCCTATATATAGGTTATGCCATTTAATTGTCTCAATAACCTTATGAAGTAGAAATTATTATTGCTCTTATTTTAGGACTAAAAGAGATGAGTTTTAGGGAGATTAAGTAAATTATGTAAGACTCTACTGCTAATAGTCATAGGTCTGTTATTTTGAGGCCATGCATTATGATTGCAGAACGGGTATTCCTAATTGTGGTGCACTGAATAACCAAATAAACAAATGAGCGACACAGAACGTTTATACTCCTGCTTGCCAGAGTCTGGGCTCTTTATACTTAGCCTCTGTCTCACCTTAGAAAAAAAAAAACAAAAACAAAAACAAAAAGACTGTTTCTCCCAAACATCAGTGCAGAGGAAGAATTTAAATCAGGTTCCTAAAGTGCTTCCTAGTACAAAAGCATGAGCCATTAGCATCAGGAGACTCTTCCAGGTTCTGATTATTTAGATTGTCATTCTCTCCTGGGTACCATGAAAGCAATTTTTGATTTATTAGATTTTAAATAGTGTAGCTCATTAGTGAACTCCCTGACTTCCCAAAGTCCTAGATGCTACATTTTCTCAGAGAGACAATAAGATCCTCAATCTTTTAGAGTAAGTTTTCTCCATTTCCACTCCCACCCCTTCATCTACTTTCAGCAGTCAAGCCTGAGATCTTTTCAATAAAGTTACTTATGCTCTTTCCCTGTCAACGTCTCCAGTGGTACTCCAGATTTGAGATGATGGACTAAACATGTAAGTTTGCCTTCCCTCCTTTCCCAGGCCCCACTGAAACCGAAGTCCAGGAATACAAAAGAAAATTGAGACCTCTCAGCAAAGAAAACTAAAAGCATTTGGTTGGAGAAGATCTCAACAAATTTCTGGAAGAGAGAAAGTAAGTGAAGAGAAATGATGAGCGGAAAACATGGCGGTCCATTTCAGACAGAATACACTGATCCAAACACTGGAACCCCAAAGAGACTTGAGCACTAGAAAACTCTAGCTACTAAATAATTGTACCAGTTGTAAATTGACCCCCGTTCTACTCAGCCCCAACCCTTGTACATAGAACACAGAAAACGTACCATTGATACTAGTGAAACTGTTATTGTTATTGTTGTTTGAATAAAGAAATCAAATAAACCACCTGAGGAGAGGTAAAGAATTAGTGCTCCAAATGATATTCTTTTCATGGAAATAAGTGCCCCACTGGCCTGCAGGTAATTTTCTTCTCAGAGTTGAGACCGTTACTCACATGCCCACAGGTTCTAGGTATAACAGAGATTTGCTGGAGAAACAGGAGTCATTTAACGAGCCAATAGTTAACAAAGGTTCTCAGTGTGGATTTCCTGATAGAAATTTTCATACATGGAAGAGACCAAGGGAGAAGCATAAGAAAAATAATCATTTAGACATAAAAATGTTGAAAAAAATTATTCCCCAGAGAGACTTGAGGTGCATTACAAATATACTAAGAGAAAAATTTAAAAGCAAAATTAGACTGCCAAAAATATTCAGCAGACAGGCTGGAAAACAAAATAGACTGAATCTCCCCAGACATGCATCAAAATGAAATAACGAACAATAGAAGAGAAGGAAAGGGAAACAGACAATCACTTTTAACTGTTAGGAGTTTCCAGAAGACAGGACAGAGATGGCAAAGACAGTGAAAGAACAAGGAAGACTTAAGGGATACCAGATTGAGGGCACCTGGCACCAACCACATCTAAGCATAGTCTTAGGAAAAGTTGGAACAGTAGAGCTAGAAGGTACATGTTGAGAGTTCAACATGGGAAAGAAAAAGAGCTGAACCAAACCTGAGAATAATCTGGCAACTTCAGCAGCAGTGCTGAATGCTAGAAGTCAAGGAACCAATGGTTGAGTTTTGAAAACTCCATATAGTACAGACTGTCAAGAGTAATGTAAAAAGAAAAACACTTTTGGGCAGGTGAATCTTCCATATATATATATGGAAGAAAGTCCAAAAAAGAAGAGGAAAGATGATCTGGAGACCAGTGGCCCTCACCTAGGATGTCTTTATCTAGAGTGGTAGATATCAGAAGAGAGCACTACCCTGGGCTCTGTGAATGTGTCAGAGTAGCACTGAGGAAATAGGACATTGGAGATATGGAAGGCCTGTAGTCTTTAATCACAAAATTTAAACAGAATGTTAAGAAATTTTGGCTAAACCATGAAGGAAAATAGAATGATAAAGGATTTCAAATACTCATGGAGTATGAGAAGAGACTTGGTTGGGCATCAGCGGTAGGTATGTTTCCTTTCCCTTGTTACAGGCAGGCATCACGGCATTGGGAGTGTAGAGAAAATAAGGTTTTTCCACTTGGCTTGGTAAACGTATTTTAATAGCCCAAATAATGTAGATGCCACTTATAGATCTTCAATGTTTTGATCAGTCAAGCAACAAAGCCTAAAAAGCTTAATATTACACCCAGAGCAGAGATGGAAAGGGACGTTGACCAACTGATGCAGAAAGCAAAGGCTGAGTTAGTTGAGAGAAGAGAAGTAGAAGGGAAAAAGAATGGGGCTACTTAAATATTCAAAGTGGGAATGAAAAGATGCTGTCTTCAGAAAATGGAACATAGTTGCATAGTTAGTGTGCTGGTCAATGCTATAAAATTAGACCCTCAGAAGAATATCTACCAAGCATTTGGAGAAGGGTAGGCAGGGGAAAGGCAGAGGTGGTGTACGTTAAATCCTTATCTTTTGTAATGGTGAAAGATTAAAGATTGTCTAATGTTAATAAGTCAAGAGATTATTGTTCAGACATGTTATTTAAAGGTAGTTTAGCCACCAGAAGATCCAAAAATAGAGATCATTAAAAGCATCTAGGAAATGAGACTAGAGAAGGGTGGGGTGGGTAACCATGTTTTTATTTCAAGTTCCTCTGTACAATTTAATTTTTTTTACCTTGTGCATGTATTATTTGGAAAAGTTTATAATAAACTCAAATAAAACATCCTTCAGAGTCTTCACATTGAGTAAGATGTGGTTGAACCAAACCCACTGACCAGCTGACAAGGCCAGCAAGCACTGGGTTTCATCTGATATACCAGGCTAAGTAGTCACAAGCCCTTTGTGACTCTACCTGCCACTCTATCTAGCCACTCTATCTGCCAAGGTTCGAGCATACTTCACCTTCTTTTATTTCTATAGATATTCTACAAAAACAAAACAAAAACCAACCAAACAAAACAAAACAAACAACAACAAAACAAAGCCTGCTGTTCTTGCCACATCTTGTGATTGAGCTTCCAGTTAGCAAGTTGCAATAGTTTTGGAATGTAGGAATCTTCAAAAGGGCATTTGTATTAGATTGTTAGCTTCTGTTCTTTCCCAAGGCTGCAGTGTATGAAACACTTCATGAAGATGCAAATAAGACTTTAAGATGTTCAATTCTGTTCATTTACTAACTTTAACAAGTTTTACTCTTAAAATGGGCCAGTTGTTATTTCTACCCATTTCTCAGTGCCTTTGGTATGTTTTTGTTTGTTTGTTTGTTGTTTTTGTTTTTGTTTTTGTTTTTGTTTTTGTTTTTGTTTTTACCACTGTCTATGCATAATGATCTAGTTTTTAGCTGTTTGGCTCCTGCCCTTAGAGAGACTATCTGATAGAAATCTTCATGCTACCACATGTTTTTTTTTTTTAATTTGTACTCTCTTAATAGCTATTTCTTCTTTGTCCTCATTACCATCACAAACCAAAGACAAATATTTGCATTAACACCATTTCTTACCTGAGTTCACCTCTTCCTACTTGGCATAAGCCTGCTAGATATCAAAGACTGAGACAAGAAGAGGCATTTAATAAGAGAAGAATGGAGAAACCACTAGGGACTACAGATAGCATTGTCAAAGCCTTTTACCAGAGACCACAGTAACTCATTGAGACTGACACAAGTTGGATTTATTATTTATGTAGTTCAGGAAAATATACATAGTGGGAACTATGGGCATTTCCATCAAAGAATACCAGAAGGAAGCTACTATGTGACACGGGCTTCGGTTTGAACACTTTAAGAGAGGGTAGAAAGAAACTAGGCTTTCCTGTGGATTGGATGCTGTCCAGGAACACTGGCAGTTCTTCAGACAGAATTCCAATAAAACCCTCAGCAAGGAGGCAAAACTAACAAGGATGTAAAGCTGTTTCTGGTTTTGAAAAAGTTGCAGCTATTCATGTTAAATAAGACAGAAGGCTGTCAGTATTTTTTGGGTTGCTCAGACAACTTGTATTTCTTTCATTTAAGATCCCACAATGGCCTAGTCTGATAGTGTGTTAGGAACCTGGTTATCTACAATAGGAAAATATGGTCTGACTGAGTGTGCAACAAAAGTTCCTGAACACTAAAGGCCTTCACAGAGGAGAAGCCTTTGTTCCTCAGACAGTGGTTTCAATGTGCATTCCTTTTAATAAAGTACAAAGAACAATGTTTTTTTTTAAAAAATGAGTATAAGGTACAGAAGAGGCACCCTGGACAATGGCTGTCTGATTAGTAGAAGGGTTTGGTAAACTGAAGTGAAACTAGAATAGAGTCAGATCTTCTGAGTCACGTGTTGGATGGTGGAAGCATCCTCACTTCCTCAGTACGGATTTTCTGAGAGTTTCCTGGGAAGGACAGGAAGTGAATTGGGGTAAGAGTCTGCATTTCCTTGGGAGAGATAACTATGCCATTAGGATCCACGAACCCTCCAGTCAGTGACCCATTTCACAATATTCATAAACTTTACTTGCAAACTGCTCTAATTGGACCACATGGAAATAAATGAAAGTCAAAATGAACCTGAATATTTATTTATTTATTTTAACGTATAGCTAAAATAAGCGTGTGTGTGTGTGTGTAGAATATATATATATATATATATATATATATATATATACATATATGTATAGATATATATATATATATCTATATATATATATATATATATATATATATATATATATATATATATATATATATACATATATGTATAGATATATATATTCTTCAGTACCGAAATTACCTCACTAAATTTACAGCCCAGGTGTGACAGGAAACTGAGTTGGTAATAATTTTGGCTTCATTTGACTTTCAACTTTTTTGAAAAACTAAATAAAACCACATGAATAATTGCTTCTCCATGTTAAATCAAAACTACTTCATGGGGTGTCTAAAGGGATGTCTTAGAAGTGAAGAATGCTTGCTACTCTTCGAGAGGATCAAACTTTCTTTCCTAGCACCCTCATGACAGCACACAAACACCTGTATCTTTAGTTCAAAGGAATCTGGTGCCCTCTTCAAGCTTCTTCAGGGAACCATGCCCACAGTTGGTACGCAGAATTATATTTAGGCAAACCACCCATACACATTTAAAAAGAACTTATTTTTTAAAATCTATAAATATGTCTCATAAACATGCATAGAATCTTCACAAATTTGGGAATTTTGTGTTGTAGCTACTCCAACATTTGGGTGCCCTATTTTACTCTAGCAAGTAAATTTATTCATAAATATTTATGTATATTTACCTAATTGTTTTATGGTCTAGAAATATAAGTATAAATAAAACAAATCCCTTGTTATTCTAGTTTCCTTTCAGTTGCTGTCACGAAACACTCTAATCAAAAGCAGCTTGGGTAGGAAAGGATTTGTTTGGCTTACAGTTCCAAGTCGTGCTCTATCATTAAGGAAAGTCAGGACAAAAACTCAAGCAAGAACTGAAAGCAGAAACCATGGAGGAACTCTGATTGTTGGCTCTCTCACTGGCACATGCTTGGCTAGTCTACTTATACAGACCAGGATTACCTACCTACCCAGGGAATGAATGGTACTACCCACAGTGGGCTGGGTCCTTTGCATCAAATAAAGGCCACTCTGATACAGGCAATCCCTCAGTGAGACTCTCTTCTCAGGTGACTCTAAGCTGCATACAGTTCAGGTAAAAATTAACCAGGACACTGGCCCTCAGGCTGCTATTTTCTAATTTTAACATTTAAAAGAAGGAGCATATTGAATGTGATGTATGAAGTATTGTGAAGGAATATAATGTGGATAAGTTTGAGGATGTGGATTTCTGGGTGCACTCCCATGAATGGGCACACTTGCTGTTTTATGTAATGCGGTCTAGGGAAGCCTCTGAAACTGGTATTTAAGCGGATTCTCAAAAAGAATGATATGGCCAACTATGCAACTCTAAACAAAGGGAAGTAAACTTATATGAAGCACGTTAAAGAAACACCAAGACAGACATTTTGGAATGCTGTTCATAAGTAGCTCTTTTCCCAAATGTAAATTTTTTCCCTGCTATTTATTTTTATCTATGTGCATGTGTATATATCTGTGAGTGTGTGTATATGTCATGTGTATACAGGTGCCCAAGGAGGCCCGAAAGAGACATCGGGTCCCTGAGTTACAGCTACTTGTGAGTCACTCGACATGAGTTCTGCTTCCTCCTTGAGAGCAAGCATTCTTAACCATCCCTCCAGCCCCAACCAGATGAAAGCCTTGATCACAGATGTCTGGTATAACCATTAAGCAGGACTGACTGACTGCTATGGTTTGAAGTATAAATGCCCTCCCCTCGCACCAACCCCACAAAACCACTCCTGTGTTAAAGGCTTGAACTCTAAAGGTGGCTGAATCTTTATGAAGCAGGACCTAATAGAAATGTAATCATTAGAAATATAGCCTTGAGAGAGGTAATGGAACTTTGTCTCCTACTTCTCTGTTTCCCCAATGCCACGAGGAGAACAAGTATACTACAGTCCACATCCCCTGCCATAATGCTCTCATCCAAAAGCAATGGGAGATGGATTATGGGTAGAAATGTCTTAAACTTGAAGTCCAAAAAGATCTTTTCTTTTTTCAAGTTTATCATCTCAGGTGTCTTGCCACGATAATGCATAACTGACCAATGCAGAGCCATAGTGGAAATTTACAACTTCTCAGTTGCAGCTGTGAGACTTCTAAATGAACTCATATTAGGCAGTAAATTTTTTGGTCTCTCCATTCTGAAATTACTGTCTCATAGGAGACAAACTGGGTTCGTTTTGATGGTTGCTATGTCTTCTATCAAAGGTGATGAATGGAAACACAATTCTATACCGTAATTTACTATATCTAGGTGATGATCAATGGTCTGGTCCATTCAGAGTAAGTGGACTTTTAAACCCAGTTCATATAAAGATTGATTCTAAAATATTGAGTCACTTTCTCAGCAATGAAAGTTTAGTGTTACTTATTGGGGCTCATATGGACAAAAGGTAAGGGTACTAGGCAACTCACGCTCCATTATTCTAGGCTGCTCATTTCATAACTACCTTTCAACCTACTGACCAGAATAATGTCTATTTGGCTTCAGTTGAAATTAAAGATAGCCATAATCAGAAATGTCAATATAATGGGAGACCTTGAGAAGGATTGGCTTTAATATCATAAAAAAGTTGGGGATATAAATCAATAATTGTTTATGTTTTTCAAAAAATGCAATGAAGGTGCTGGTTTTGTATGCACAGAGGTTAGCTTACTCATTCTCTGCACTAGGACTTTTTTCAGAGAACCTTCATTTTGTGGTGGTTGAGTAGAACCAAGAGATTTGAACATAGGTAATCAGTCTATCCCTAGGCTACCTTCCCAATTTTTTCTGTAGGGACATTGACCATTAGTTAGTTACAGATTCCACACTGTAACCACTTTTGCATCTCAGTATCTTCAGCATGCATACTCTTGTGCATGAAACTGTGAAGTTACAGACATCACTCTGGTCTTGTGATTGAGATGATTTGTTTATCATGCACCTGCCTAGTGGATCTGACATTTCAGATTCTGAGAAACATCCAGTGTTAGTTCAAGACTAACCACTTAATTTTGCTGAGTTCCAGACTCTTCAAGCCTTCAATACAATAATAAACTATATATGACCCAGAGGTAGTGGAGTTTACAGATATAAGACCATTCTTGGCTCTCACTAGAGGGGGAAATGTAACCATCACTATGTCATAAACTCTAAAGTACTTCTGTCCTAAGATATTAGTGGCCCCCACCACAGACGTTCCAATACCTCTAATACAGGAAGAGAAGAAAAATGTAGATTCCAGTTAATTTCACAAATCTACAGAAGGAGAATATGGAAGCTTTTCTGATTATAACTTAGAACTGACTACCTGTCAAAAGAAGCAAAGAAGTCCAGGTTCATTGTTTTCGATGAAGCAGATCAGTGCTTGCCCTTGAAGACAGACCATGAAGTAATTTGAATTAAAGATATAACAAATGTACTAGAGAATTAAATATGTAATAGTGAGTCTTCCACAAATATACTCAACTTAATAATCTTCCCCTTGCTCCTATTAGAAGACAACTTCAATAAATACACTTGGGAGATAGAATGTGTGATGCTATAACTATAACAGTGCTTTTGCTCTCCTGTCTCCATCAAGAGGAAGAAGCAGGGATATGATCCAGTGTGTTAAACATTTATTAAGGGGATGTGACTGTTGGATGATGTGAAGAGGGAAGCAGAGGGTGCTGGGAGTGGTGCTTCAGTGTGGGAGAAAGAAGAAAGCAAAGTCTGACCTTGCATGGAGGTCTTGGAAATTTTCTTCAAGGCCACTGTGGACATCTTGAGCCAAAATTACTATCAGCATCTCCTGTCTTCTAGGAGTGCCAAGGCCTGCCTTACAATCCCTGTTATATTCAGTCACTGGCTGGGAGAAGTCCTTGGCAGAATTGCCCTGGCACCAAGGGTCCCAGGACACACCAGCTGTGACCGATTGGCACTTGCATGGCCTGCATTTGGAAATCTGGGAACAGCACTTTCATGGCCAGCACATTATTCATTCTGTAGACACCTGTTTTGGGACATCTCTGTGGCTTAGTGAAACTCTCCAATGACTCATACCAGTAAATGCACATGAGTGGTTTCAACCCTCTCTTTTTCTAAATTAGATCAGAGCTAATCTTCCCCACATTCTTAAGAACATTGTGGGAAAGAATATAAAAGACCACATTCAGTTAAACTCATGGCTAAAAATAGTTGAAGAAGACCAAGGACCATTACTGGTAGTCCACAATTAGAAAGCACATGCATGGAGCGATCCCTGCATTTAGCTTACTAATAAATTGGACTCTCTACAGACATTCTAGTTGACAAAACTGGACCAATATTCCACATGTAACAATTATTTAAATTTCCCCTTGTATGGTACACAATTAAGTTTATTTATTATATATCTTTATTACATTTCTTTACTATGATAAAACAACCATGACCAATGGCAACTGGAGGGAGAAAGGGTTTCTTTCATCTTACAGTTTACAGTTTATCACCGAGGAAAATCAAGGCAAAAACTCAAGTATGTACCTGGAGACAGAAACTGAATCAGGGGCTGTGAAGAAATACTGCTTACTAGATTATTTCTGTGGCTTGTTCAGCTTACTTTCTTATACATCCCAGGAACATATGTCCAGAGGTGGCAATACCCCATCATGGGCTAAGTCCATGCACATCCATCATTAATCAAGAAAATGTATTACAGAGTTCCCCACAAGCAATAGAAGCAATATCTTCCCAGATTACTCTGGCTTTTGACAAGCTGACACATACTCTAACCAGCACAATTGAGCCCTTGTCATCTTGACACACCATTACTAGTAAGCCATAACCACTCCTGTCTTGTTTATCCCCAAGATCTCACATTAATATCAATATCACAGTATAAAACTTGAACAACTTGAGAAACTCCCACAGCCCTCAAAATGGCGAATACTCTCAAAGTTCAGTCTTGTAAAGTATCCATCCACTTTCAAAGTTCTCAAAGCTTCTCTCAAATATACAAGACTTTCTAAAAGTCTCTTAACTGTGTACTCCTATAAAGTCCAAACACAAGTTCGATGCTCTCTTATTCAAGAGGGAATAACCAGGACATATTTATACTCAAATCCAAACAAAGCCTAAGTGCAAAAAGATGATCTTCTGGGTTCCCAGGGGCTTTTTCTCTAGCTCTACCCTCCAAACCATACAAGGCTTGTCTCCTAGGCTCAGTTCGGCTCCACCCCACAACTGCTACTGTCCTCAGTGGATTGTATAGTCTTAACTTCTTAAAAGAGCAAAGACCCTCGAAACCCAGCACAAAAGTCTCTCTGGAACTTTCTGCATGCAAAGCCTATTGACAAGTTTACATGATGGTGGATATATTGTCTTTCTCAAATGAGGTTTTTCATATTCCTCTATCTTTGCTTTAGGATATAGCACTGTTTCATACTCTAGCATTCTCCACTAGACTCTTTCTCATGGACATTGTGTGGGTTCTGTTGTTCTTGTTGTTGTTTTTGTTTTGTCTCCAAGTTCTTCTCTGATCCCTTAAACAGTAATAACTGCTGCTCCCCTTTCTTCTCTTGCATTTAATTTGCAGCCAAATTTTGGTCCTTAGAAGAAATTTTAGCTCTGATACTATAGTTTTCATGTTATCTGATCTATATTATTGAGTTAAATATTTTCCTAGAGACTTATCAACCCTAGTATCGTGTCTGTTGACTGAGTGTCCTCAGAGTGGACATAGAGAAGGAGCAGTTCACCTTGCACTGAATAGTTTCTGTTTAAGCCTAGCTGGAGGGACTGTATCTTTGCATGACCAGTGTCCCTTAAGCTCAATTCCATGCAACTCATCATCTCTGATTTCCTAATTGTTAATGATCTATGAGATGTTTCTGTACTATTTCAGTTCCATTCTTCAGGAAAGATGTCATTTTGAATGACAGGTATATTGGCAATGGCAGACCTGCTTCTGCACTCTGAACTCCAGAAAGCCATTTTATTTTTTTCTTTTGGAGCTAGAGAGGTGGCTCAGAAGTTAAAGTCTAAGGCTTATAACCTGTGTGGTTTGAATAAGAACTGCCTTCATGGGCATATATAGTTATCAGGGAGTGGTGCTACTTGAGAAAGATTAGAAGGTGTGGTCTTCTTGGAGTAGGTGTGGCTTTGTTGGAGGAAATGTAAAGGCCAAACCCAAGCCCAGTGGCTCTCTCTTCCTTGTGTCTGTGGATCTGGACGTAGACCTCTTAGCTCCTTCTCCAGCATTATACCTACCCCTGTAGGTGCTGCCATGCTCTCTGCCATGACAATCAACTAAACCTTTGAAGCTGTAAGCAAGCCCCTGTAAGCTTGGATTTAAAAAAACTACTTTTAATAATGGTTTTTGAATGTTTTAATCTTTCTTCTAGCCCACCACTGCCTTTCACCAAAGGTAGTGGAAAAGAGAAGTTATTAGGATATGAGGGAAGTAGGCCTGTTTAGAAATTGTTCTTTGGAGCAAACCCAATCGGGGGTTGTCAGGAAATCAGCAGTTCAGTTTACACAAATCAGCAATGGCAGCTCAATCCACTTACAAACACTTCCACAAATATACCAGCAATTAGTTCAGTAATGTCAGGATAAGAAAAAAACAAATCAACAGCAGTGGCATGACCTAGCAGAAACAGCCAGGCCTCCTCAGAGTCAGCAGGAGTGACCAAGACCAGCAAGGACACCAGGAGCAGTTCTCTGCTGTGCCTCTCTCAATGAAGTGAAGATCAGTGAAGACAAACATGTGATACCAAGAAGCATTGCGAAGCGTGCTACGTCACTTCCATCACTGTCCATTGGGTCCTATTTATCTTCCCTCCAAACATTACTTGTCCTTTCCCTATTCTTGCCTCCCCACATGTGTTTGTCTTAGCAGAACTCCATGTGAGTCTCTATCAGCTGACATCACTCTGCCCATTGACCTGAGTCTGCAGAATTGGCAAGAAGCCACCAGGGCACCACTAGAAGTTTTTTTGTTGTTGTTGTTTTGGTTTTTTTTTGGGGGGGGTGCATTTTTCTCTATGGAGTTGTGACAAATGGAGCTCAGCAATGCAATGTGAGGCAAACCAATACATGCACGTTGTTAGCAAAGAATCCTTCATTACATGTCCTTTCACATGCTTTCTTTATAAAACATCCTTTCATCTGTGTTTGCTTCAGCAAAACATCAGTCGACCTAACTGACTTTCCAAAGATCAGAAGTTTCCACTTCAAGCCTCAATTAAATCCTTTCTTTTATGAGAGTTGCTGTGGTCATGATGTGTCTTCACAGCAGTAGAGTGGCCACTAAGGCATAACTAAAGGACAAGCAACAAACATAATTAGTTTTTAGAATGCACAGGTACTTTTCCTGTCAAAGAGAAATTTCTCTCCTGAAAAATGACTTTTTTTCTACCTCCTTTTGATCAATGCTTCTCTAGATCTTCCTAACCACTAGTTTACTCTAGCTCCCCCGCCTTACTAAGAACAAAATGAGGTGGGCATGGTGATACACACTTATAAACCCAGCATTTATGGGAGCTGTTGTCAGTGGATTACTAAATAACCATTTATACATTTATATGAGTGACTTTCTCAAACTGTGATAGCTCAGCTGTGCAGAACAGATGTGCACTTGTACTCCACACACACACACACACACACACACACACACACACACTTTAATAAACATCCTCAGCTTTTCTTATTCTTATCACTAATATTGTTTGCACATGTAAATTTTATTGGTTCTTCTTGACAGCGAATGAAAGGAGAACATGATTTGGTTGCAAAAGTGAACCTGCCCAATGTATTTTGTTTTACCTTAAAACCAAATTAGTAATTGGGCACAATTTTTATGCATGAATATGTGTGTACACATGTGGGGATCAGATGTGCCATGAGTGCATGTGCATATACAGGCCAAAGCACAGTGAGTAGTATCCTCAGAGATGTTGTCCATCTCCTTTTGAAACAGGCTTCCTCATTGGCCTGCAGCTTTCCAATTAGGCTAGATGGCCTGGCCAGAGAGCTCCAGGGATCTTCCCCTTGCTGTCTCCCAGTGAACCACTACATGTAACATTTTTATGCAAATTCTGGATAGAATCTCTAAATGTTTAAGATGCAAACACTTTCCCAACTGCTCCCCACCCCAACTTGTTCTGGGTCTGTGCAAACCCAGGCAGCAATATAAAAGTACTTATTTGATTTTCCTAAGAAATACATCTTTAACATTCTGTAACTTGCTTAAAGGAAGGGAAAGGCGTGTGTATTACTTAACCACGACAGCCATAACCTGTCACAGACAGGGTGGTTTGAATAAAGGCACTCCCAGCAGCTCTGGAGCCTGGCAGTCTGAGTTCAGCGGGCATTCAGAGTCTGCTTTTTTCTTTTGTTGTCCCTTTCCTTCCCTTCAAGAAACCAAACCAAACAACATGTCATAGAAGTAAAAGCAATTTGATGGATTTTTGTATATTGAACCAGCCCTGCATCCCTGGGATGAATCCTACCTGTTCATGGTGGATGATATCTTTGATGTGGTTTTGGATTAGGTCTGTGAATATTTTATTGAATGTTTTTGCATCAATGTTCACAAGAGAAATTGATCTGAAATTCTCTTTCTTTGTTGAGTCTTTGTTTGCATTAGGTGTCAGGATGACTGTGGTCTAAAAGAATGAGTTTAGCAATGTTCCTTCTGTTTCTATTTTGTGGAATAGCTTGAATGGAGAGAAACACTAAAATCGGGGACAAGATAAGGCTGTCCACTCTCCCCCATCTCTTCAAGGTAGTACTTGAAGTTCCACCTGGAACAATAAGACAACTAAAGGAGATTGCCGGGAAACAAATTGGAAAGGAAGAAATCAAAGTATCACAATTCACAGAAGACATGATAGTATGCATAAGTAATTGCAAACATTCTACCACAGAACTCCTACAGCTGATAACGTCTTCAACAAAGTGGCTGGATACAACGTTAACTCAAAGAAATCAGTAGCCCTCCTCTACACAAGCAATCAAGGGGTTGAAAAGGAAGTTAGAGAGATAGTACTTGTCACAGTAGCCACAAATAATACAAAATACCTTAGTGCAATTTTAACCAAATGTGTAAAAGACCTGTATGACAACAACTTCAGGTCTCTGAAGAAAGAAATTGAAGAAGATGTCAGAAGATGAAATAACCTCCCATGTTCATATATCAGTAGAATTAATGTAATGAAAATGACCATCCTACCAAAAGCAGTCTAGATCCAACGCAATCGCCACATAATTTCAACACAATTCTTTACATATCTTGAAGGAAAAATTCTCAACTTCATATGAAAAAACCAAAAAACTCAGGATACCTAAAACAATCCTGAACAATAAAAGAACTTCTGGAGGTATCACTATTCCTGATATCAAGCTGTACTACAGAGCAATAGTAAGAAAAACTGCATGGTATTGGTATAGAAAAAAACAGGAGATCAATAGAATTGAATCAAAAACCCAAACAGCTACAGACACTTGAATTTTTGACAAAGAAGCCAAAACCATACAATGGAAAGGGGATAACATTTTCAACAAGGGGTGCTGGTCTAACTGGAAGCCTACATGTAGAAGAATGCAAATAGATCCATATTTATCACCCTGTACAAAACTCAAGTCCAAGTGAGTCAAAGACCTCAACGTAAAACCAGCCTGACCTCCAGTAATTAAAAGGGACCTTGTAATGGCTCCAGTCCTCCTGTCATTGTCCAGTGAGGCATGAGGGCCATACCCATCCCGATGTCTTTCTCCTGGAGAGGGGATACTTTTGACATCAACCCCTATGCAGGCAGGCTTGCCCCTCAGGAAACCCAGAAACCTTAGAAGGGAAAACAAAATACATATTGGAGGTCAATGGAAGGGGTACTGGGTGGAAGAGGGGATGGGGAGGTGGGCAGGATGAGGGAGGAGAACATCATATGTAGGGAGAGGAGGTGAGATAAGGGAGATTGGCTGTGGTATGGCACAGTTTCTAGGATGTTTCAGAGGCCTGGGATGGGAGAGGCCACACAGAGTCTATGGGGGCTGAGATTTCTAGCAGTGAGGTATATGGATCCTAAAGGAGCTACTCCCCATAGCCAGGGAAGACTTCCAGTGGAGGAATAAGGACAGTAACCCACCCACAAGATCTTCATCCCAAAGTGTATCCTGCTTATGATATGTGCAGGGTCAAAATAGAGCAGATACCAAGAGAATGGCCAACCAATGAATGGCTGTAGCTGAGACCCATCCCACAGGCAAGAACCAAACCCTGGCACTATTAATGATTGTAATTGTTTGTATATGCTTGGCTCAGGGAGTGGCACTATTTGGAGGTGTGGCCTTGTTGGAGTAGGTGTGTCACAGTGCAAGTGGGCTTTAATACCCTAGTCTTAGCTGCCTGGAAGTTAGTATTCTGCTAGCAGCCCTCAGATGATAATATAGAACTCTCAACTCGCCCTGCACCATGCCTCCCTGGATGCTGCCATGTTCCCACCTTGATGATAATAGACTGAACCTTTGAACCTGTAGGCCGGCACCAATTAAATGTTGTTTTTATAAGAGTTGTCTGTTCACAGCAGTAAAACCCTAAGACAAAGATATTCTGTTATGCTTGCAGACAGGAACCTAGCATAACTGTCCTCTGAGAAGCTTCACCCATCAGACAATAGAAAGGGTTTGGCTCACATCCAGATATTAAATAATAGCAGAAACTCACACCCAAATATTAAACGGAGCTCAGGAAATCTTGCAGAAGAGTTGGACGAAGAATTGAAGAACCTGAAGAGGTCAGGGACTCCACAGAAAGACCAACAGTCTTTCTTACCTGGATCCTTTGGGGCTCCTAGAGAATGAATCACCAACCAAAGAGCAAGCATGGACTGGACGCAGGCCTCCTGCACATATGTAAGGGAATAGTGACACCCAGAGGGGAGCTTCTTCTTAAAAGAGAAGGAAAAGATGGAATCGGAGGAGGACTTCCATGAGGGTGAGTTTCTGCATCTCTTTCTATTGCATAAGGAGAGAAAAAGCTAATATAGGGTTGTAAAGTGAATAGATAAATCAATTAATTTTTTTAAAAAAAAAAGTAAAAACATTATACTACTATGCAAAGCTGTGTTCAAGCAGATACATTAATCCACTCTTCTACTTTCATTATTCTCACCCCCTTTGGGCAGAAATTCAGGCAGTATCCATGCTATAACTTTAGTTTAACTTCTACAGCTCAGTCTTGTCTGTGTAAGTGTTATCACAGTCAGGGTTTGGTTTGGTTTGGTTTGGTTTGGTTTGGTTTGGTTTGGTTTGGTTTGGTTTGGTTTGGTTTTTTGTTTTTTGTTTTTTTCCCCCAGTGAAAATATGCCTGGATCAGATTTCCTCCCACCCACCCCCATCCCGACAGCTGTACTGCAAGTGATGGCCACTAAGGGGCAGACCCTGCCGCCCGCCGGAGCTTGGAGATGTTAACAAAGCAGTGAGACGCTGGTGTGGCACCAAGCCAGCTGGAGTCAGATTCCTGGTCTGGCAGCGTAACTGTTGGGTGATGTTCGTCCTAAATTTGATAACTGGTGATTTAGAGTTTGATGTTTTCCCTTCTTGGTCTGTCAACTGCTATGCCGGGATTACCCTCTCCAGTTAGAGTGGGGTCCAGAATCAGGCTGGTCTGTGCTACCCTACTCAAGGTGAGGCTAGCATCACGTGGATCAAGGATCACTCCAGGTGCGGTCGGACTTCCCAGATACTGGAATAGTCCAGCTTCATAGAGGGCTTCGCATCGGGAACAGCCCCACAACTAACCAGTTCCCTGGGTAGCTCATCCAATAGGACAGTCCAGCTCATAACCAGCTCATAACCCTGCCCTGGAAAAGGTCCTGGAAAAGATCCGCCCCTGAGAAGTTCCGCCCTCGAGACTCAAATCTGCCCTCAAGAAAGCCATTCACTTGGACAGCCCGCTTTCATAATAGCCCCGCCCTCCGCAGCTCCGCCCCTGGAGGCCCCGCCCACGGAACACCCTTATTCAAACAGCGCTCCACTCTGCTTCTACTGTCGGCCCGCAGCAACCTCCATGGTGTGGGTTTTCTGTCCCGGTTTCTTCCAGTGTGAGGCTGGGTGTCTTGGCACTTGGGCGACGCAGAGAGGAAATCCTTAAAGTGCCAGAAGGCTACTGGACGCCATTCCCGACAGTCAGTGTATCTTCTCACAGGTCTGTTTTTCATTTAGTTTTATTTGACTGGTACAGTTTTCTGGTTAACTCAGAACTCATTTATCTTCGCTCTTTGAACTTGAGTCACAAATTTGAAAAATGTATGTGCTCGCAAGCGCGTGCAAGCGCAGTTAGTTACAAAGTGCTGGGACTGTTTTGGTGCGTTTGCTCTTCCTGCCAAACATGGGGAAAATGAGAGGACTTTCTTCTCAAACGAACTTAATGAGACATTGAACATGGGATTCCTGATCTACCTGCTGCCTTTCTCACCCCTAAGCAGAATTTCCCACAGTTCACTTTCCTGGGAGCAGGGCTATGAGGTGGGGGTGGTGAGGCACATACAGACATGTCAACACCAAGAAACATTTCACCTCACAGAGGAGTGACTGAAAAGTGACGGGGTTCTATGCAATTCTTCCTCAAGGATATGTAAGGTGGGGATGCATTCCTCAGACCCAGGCCAGCTCAGCTCAGCCTTTTCATGGCCCTGAGCTAAAGGGACTGGCCTATGAGGACAGGTGAGAGGAGAGACGGTCTGAGCTGTTAACAGTCCATATGAACAGAATGAACGAAGGAGATAGGAGGAACACGGGGGTCTGATAGGTGTAGGTTCTCCACAGAAGGCTATTTGGGAATAGAGCCCTGAAAAACCACGTGAAGAATATGTGGAGAAACAAAAAAATGGAAGGAGGGAACCCAGCAAAGGTGAGTGTTAGCTGTCTAGATCTGACTGCTACACAGCTCAACTCTTCCAGGGACCCTCCTAGGACGCACCTCAGAGAGGCCCTGGGCAAGCATCCATGGCTCTCTCGGCTTTGAGTACCTGAAACTAACTTAGGATGTCAGCTCACAGCCATTGGAGAAGTGCCCTGTCAATCATGTGAGTGAAGGTGGAGGAGGTCCCCCATGGTGAGCTACTCAGATGCAGGAATGACAAAGTTGTGTGGATCACCAGCTATATCTCATGGCACTCAAGGAAAGGGGACAGGGAAGAGAGAGAAGCACTCACATTGCTGACTGTGTTTATACCACATACAGTCTAATCTGTAAAACAATGGTCCTCAGGCCTGAGTGATTGGTCCAGAGAGAGAAAAGTCTGAGGGGGTACTGGAATAAGCTCAGCTCTCAACATACCAGGCTTCAGAAGAATTTGAAAAGACCTTGCCCATAGTCAAAAGGGGTGGGGTGGAGTGGGGTGGGGTGTTTCCACTAGGGTGGATTTGATCATTTGGAAGCCATTTCCAACAACGTAAGCAAAGCTGTCAGAATTGATGCACTTTCTGAAAGGTCATGGGACCCTAACTAATGCTGTTTCTAGCAGGTCATGTGACCCTTTTGCCTGAAAGAATAAAACAAACACCAAGTCAACCCCGGCATTTGATTCATCAGATCCTACAGGAGGCTGCACCTCCTTATCTGCCTCAGGGCCTGTCCCTCCCTGCCTTTCACTTACTGCTGCCCTGGTGTGCCTCTTACCAAATGTTCCTCCCACACCATTTCAGAATTCAGCTTTAAGCCCACATTCACACCAGGTCTTTCCTGTCATGTAGTCTACAGCAGTCTTCCTGTTGAGTGGTTCATAGTTCATCGACAGATGGAACTGGAAACTGCTGCAGCTATATTTATTTATAAGCCTACTTACTTACTGTCTCTACCCTCCTTATGTATTAGGTCATGAAAGTGGAGTCCTTGTCTGTTTTGTGCTTCACTTTATCCTCAAAGAATGAAACTAATCTATTTTTCTGGACCAAAAGCATTTAGTTAATTGCCTTTTATTTTTTATTGCTTCCTTATTCTGTTTTAACCAACCTGAGTCTGCTTCCTCTGCAGCAAGTGGCAGAACCATGGCAACAACTCCTGATGCTGTTTTTGAGGCCCTCATGAATGGAGTGACCAGCTGGGATCTCCCTAAAGAATGCACTCCCTGTGAACTCCTTCTTATTGGGGAGGCTGCCTTCCCAGTGATGGTGAATGACAAGGGCCAGGTGCTCATTGCTGCCTCCTTCTATGGCCAAGGCCGCCTGGTGGTCGTATCCCATGAGGGCTACCTGCTGCATGCTGGCTTGGCTCCATTTCTTCTCAATGCGGTGAGCTGGCTCTGCCCCTGCCCAGGGGCTCCCACTGCAGTGCATTCTTCCTTAGCATCATTAGTTAACATCCTAGGTGACTCTGGGATAAGTGCATCGGTTCAGCCTGAACCTGGAGAGGCTCTGGGAGTTTATTGCATTGATGCCTACAACGACACCTTGACTGAGAAACTGGTCCAGTTTGTGAAGCATGGTGGGGGTTTGCTCATTGGAGGCCAGGCCTGGTATTGGGCCAGTCAACATGGAAGTGACAATGTGCTGTTCAGTTTCCCTGGAAACCAGGTGACAAGTGTGGCTGGAGTGTACTTCACAGATGTCTATGGGGATATAAACCGGTTCAAGGTCTCTAAGAAGGTACCCAAGATCCCACTCCATATCAGGTGAGTGTTCCATTCCAACCATTTATAGAGTCTAACTCTTTTTAAATAGTGCTGATATCCTGTCTTCACTTAGTATCTATTTTCAATGTAAAGGATTATTTTTACTGTCTTCTAACTTCTGCAAATCAAAAACTTGGTCACTAAAATGGCCACTAAAGTACATCAAGGCCCAAGAAAAGCTGGTTCTCCTAGTCACTCACTTGGAGCAGTAATCATCCACTTAAGAGAAAAGCTTGACATATATGTTTCCACATGCCTGAAACTTAGAGGGCTTATCAGTATCCTAAACAAATCAGAAAACACTGGTGTATCTATGTGAACATCTGCAATTGGGCCCAGCCCTACGCTGGACACCGGGAATGTAGCAGAAATGAAAACAGTGTGTGCTACCACGAAGCCTACTACATATCAGTGGAAAAATCAGCTGGTAAACAAATCAACAGATAAGAACGCCTTCAGATGTTGAAAAGAGCCACAAGAAGAAAGAAAAGCATGATGTAAGGAATCAGAACCAGGGGGAGGGTAATGCTGTTTAACCCCTTCATGGAAGGCATGGAAATTAAGCTGTAGCAAATGCAACACAGAAGACGGCAGAATATAGACAGTGGCCATGAGTGCAAATGAACAGCTTGGAAAAGTAGCATTTGAAGAGACACCGGAATGGGCTGTGTTAGCAACTCGGAGGAGCAAAACAAAAGCCTTAAGCAGGAGCCAGCTTGGCAGATTCCAAGAACATGGAGGAAGCCGGAGTGGTTGGAGATGAATGAGTGAAGGTTTCCTCACCAGCAGGGGAGCACGAAGACCAATTGCTCTTTTTCCAGAAGAAAAGAATTTACCACAGTGGACTAACAGCTTCTGACTTTCTATGTCATATGAAGCATGACACCAGGTAGCCAGTCCAGGATCTTGACAGTGTCTCCATGATGTTCCTATCTCCACTGTGGATTGTTACTTTTACCCATTGTTAAAAGGTGGCCAGCACTGCCCCAGGCTCTATAATTATACCCAGGCAATCACTGCTGGAGCAGACACACTATCTGGATCTATCTTTTTAAAAAACTATAAAATAATCTATTTTCTTGTAGTCCTGATCATGAAATGGATCTCTATTGATGTTTTAATGATCAAAATGTAATCAGAAGGTCGAAATTTAAGGACCCAGAGGTCTGAGGGTATTTATAAATGGTCATCATCACTGAAGAAATTAAAATCTTGCTGCAAAGAAGAAAGGCAAGGCCAGTGAACAGTTAGTAGTTCCCTGCAACCATCAGCCCCAAAGAAAGTACCTGAGATTTTTTTTTCCTTACAGAGGGTTTCTGACAGGGTAATCAGGCACACAGAGGTAGACCTGATTTGTTCTAAGCTGGCTTTAATTCTATAGCCAACTGACAAGCTCTGGCTTGTGGGCCAGCATCCTGATTTTGTAAGTAGTGTTTTCCTAGAGCATAGCCATGATGACTTATTGCCAAATTGCTTGTGGCTGTCTCCAAGTCTCAGCAATCTTTTCAGCAAAATCCATGAATCCCAAAAAGTATTGATCTGGTTCTTTAAGAAATGTCACCAGACATCCAGACTCAGCAGCATAGTTGTCTCAGCTGCCTCAAAGAACTCTTTTTTTCAACTAAGGAAACCTGTTTCTCTTCATCTCCACCTACGTGTTCCACCTCTGCTACTAAAGCTGAATTGTCGTGGCTTTGTGTTGTCATGTTTCATTTTCTGTGGAACTTCAAGGATACACAAAAGTAGAAAGAACAAGACAATAGTCTCTGGGCAGTTGTGACCCAACGCTGAGAACAGTCAACTCATGGTCAGTCTTATTCACCTACAAAAGGAAATAAGTCAGTGGAAGAAAATGGAGGAACAGATGCAGGTCCACCTCAAAAGAGCGAGAGCAGACTTTATTGGTCTGAGAGATTAGCTCTCCCAAGCCCTGGGGCTCAGTCTGGGAAGGTCTAGGAAAACTTGCCATTTGGTCTAAGAGTCAGCTTCTACACTGGAGAGTGGAGAGGGAGAAGGGCCAGCTGCAGCAGGCCCGTAATCAGCTATGTGCTCAGAAGTGATAAGCCACATTACCTGTTTGGCCTCTTCCCAGGTCCAGGCTCTCAAATTCCATGGACGGCAGGTTTCTTGTAGCCTGTTTTATGACCGTGGTTTGGGGTTTCAATGGTTTTCCTTTCATCTACAGCCTCACTTCTGATTATTTTTAAATAATAGTGCTGGTACATTCCATCTGCATTGCTGTATATTTCTAAGGACACAAACTCTTGAAAACATAACCACAGCGGTATCACCAAGGCTTTGTACAGCCATTGCCAGGCTTCCATACAGTTTGCTGTGAGAGGTTCCAGGCCACTCGAATATGTTTTCTGTCTCAGAGCTGGCATCCATGATTGCTAGATGGATTTTGTTCCTTTTGTGGGCCGTGTTTATTGATACTAAGTTGATCAGCATCTATAAACCATCCAAGTGATTGAAACTAAGGGACATCTCCCTGTCTTAGGATCAATATAGACACCAAAGAGTTCATGTTGATACATCTCATTTGAATTCAGGATAATGGATTTTATTGAATCTCCACAGTCTCCTGTTGAGATCTGTTTATTTTTCCCCTCCCATTTTGTAAGACACCAACATAATGAATTATTTGCTTTACCGTAATATACACCCAAGAGTTTCAAAAATTCAAATGACTATGCTATTAACAGCTAAATGATGTGGGCTCCATCAGTGACAGGAACACCGCAAGTAGCATTTTTTTTTTTTTTTTTTTTTTTTTTTTTTTTTTTTTTTTTTAGCTAGCATTGCCAAGTTGGCTCTGTAGGTTGGGTTTCCTAAGAAAAGAGATGGAGAGATAGTAGATAGTGATTTCCCCTTTCCAGATTGGGTTTCTCAGAAAGCTGAGTCTAACAGGAACTGGTGTTCGAAGTTCCTTTAAACAGTGCTGTCAGTGGGGATAAAGAAGAACGATGAAGCAGGAGAAGGTACTCAGAGAGCAACAAACATTTCTTAGTAATTAGCCATGGCAACAATTATTTCCTCTCATCCTCATAGCGCATTTTCCTAAGGATATATTACCTTATTAAGTTAGGTTAGTGTCTTTTGGTATCCTTTAGAATGGTTCCCCTTTTTGTGCTTAGACTACTATGCAACTGGAAATTTCTGGTCTCTTGTTTATTTGCCTTTGCTCTTTAACTTTTTTGAACTGTGCCATATAGTTACACACACACACAACAGACACACACATACATGTACACACACACAGACATACATACACACAGAGAGACAAATATAATAAAATTTAAAACATTCTGTATGTTCCCCCATTCAATCCCCTTCTTCCCTCCCTGTTTAAATTCATTAACACTGCATTATTTCTTTATACACATAGGCAGACATATACATATGTGTCGGTGTTCTTCTCTTTCTTTAAGAAAGTAGTGGCACACTCCATTTTCTCCACTTCCTTTTTTCACTCAGTAGTATTCTGTATACTCAAGCTGGGTATAACTACAGAACAGCACACCAAGATACCCTGCATATTCTCTTATGCTTCCATATGTGGCTATTAAATACTCTATTCTTAAGTTCCTTAATGACAGACATTTGAATTTTTAGTAGTTTTTATTTTTCTGGTATTTTTACTGATGAGTTGGAGTGAATACACCAAGAGATGTATCTTTATAACCTTGCTGTGTCTGTGGAATTGGGAGGGCTCCTTGACAGGGGGTGTGAATGTGTAATCTGGTTAGCATTACCATGCTATGCCTATTACAAGTTGGGTTCCTTAAGAAACCAACCCAGAGACAGAAATTGTGTTCTAGAACCTTATTAAGAAGCATCCTCAAATCTGAAAAAGAAAAAACATGGTGTAGGGACAGAAGGTAAACTATGAGGCAAATGTTTAGTACATTTTTTTTTCTTTTTTTATTGGATATTATATTTACATTTCAGATTTTATCCCCTTACCCCATTCCCCCCACCACCCAAGAACACCCATCCCCCCTCCTCCTTCTTCTATGAGGGTGTGCCCCTACCTATCCCCCACTCCCACCTCACCACCTTCAAATCCCCCCCCCCCCACTCAGTGTTCAATCTTTGTGTGACCAAAGATCTCCTCTGCCACCTACACCCAACAGGGCCATCCTCCCCTACATATACAGCTGGAGTCATGGGCCCCTCTCTATGTGCTCCCAGGCTGGTGGTTTAGACCCTGAGGAGCTCTGGTTGGTTGGTATTGTTGCTCTCCTCATGGGGCCACAAACCCTTTCAGTTCCTTCAGTCTTCTCTCTAACTTCTCCACTGGGAACCCTTGATCAGATCAATGGTTAGCTGTGAGCATCTGCCTCTGGGTATGTCAGACTCTGGCAGACCTCTAAGGAGACAGCTATATTGGGCTCCTGTCAGCATGTACTTCCTGACATCCATATCAGCGTCTATCTTTGGTGACTGCAGATGGGATGGATACCCAGGTGGAATGGTCTCCAGATGGTCCCTCCTTCAGTTTCTCTCCCACATTTTGTCTCCATATTTGCTCCCTTGGGTATTTTGTTACTCATTCTAAGTAGGTCCTAGGCATCCACACTTGTTCTTCCTTCTTCATGAGCTTTGTGTGGTATGTTAGTTGAATCTTGGCTATTTCAAGCTTCTGGGCTAATATCTGCTTATGAGTGAGTAAATACCATGTGTGTTCTTTTGTGAGTGGGTTACCTCACTCAGGATGCCATTTTCTAGTTTCATCCATTTACCCAAGAATTTCTTGAAATTCATTATTTTTATTATTTATTATTTTTAATTTATTTTATTTATTATTATTTTTATATTTATTTATTAAATATAATAAATTAAATATAATAAATAAAATTTATTATTTTTAATAGCTGAGTAATACTCCATTGTGTAAATGTACCACATTTTTTGTATCCATTCCTCTGTTGAAGGACATCTGGGTTCTTTCCTATTATAAATAAGGCTGCTATGAACATAGTGGAACATATATCCTTATTATGTGTTGGAGCATCTTCTGGGTATATGCCCAGGAGTGGTATAGCTGGGTCCTCAGGTAGTGCTATGTCCAATTTTCTGAGGAACTGCCAGACTGATTGACACAGTGGTTGCACCAGCTTGCAATCCCACCAACAATGGAGGAGTGTTCCTCTTTCTCCACATCCTCGCCAGCATCTACTATCACTTGAGTTTTTTATCTTAGCCAGACCAATCTCTCTTATGACTATTGGTGCAAAAATACTCAATAAAATTCTCACAAACCGAATCCAAGAACACATCAAAACAATTATCCATCATGATCAAGTAGGCTTTATCCCAGGAATGCAGGGATGGTTCAATATTCGGAAATCCATCAATGTAATACACTACATAAATAAACTTAAAGAAAAAAAACCACATGATCATCGCACTAGATGCTGAGAAAGCATTTGACAAAATTCAACATCCCTTCATGGTAAAAGTCTTGGAAAAATCAGGAATTCAAGGCCCATACCTAAACACAGTAAAAGCAATATACAACAAGCCAGTAGCCAACATCAAACTAAATAGAGAGAAACTTGAAGCAATTCCACTAAGATCGGGGACTAGACAAGGCTGCCCATTCTCACCTTACCTATTTAATATAGTACTGGAAGTCCTAGCTAGAGAGATTAGACAACAAAAGGAAGTCAAAGGGATACAAATAGGAAAGGAAGAAGTCAAAATTTCACTATTTGCAGATGATATGATAGTATACTTAAGTGACCCTAAAACTTCCACCAGAGAACTCCTAAACCTGATACACAACTTTAGCAACCTGGCTGGATATAAAATCAACTCAAACAAATCAGTAGCCTTCCTCTACTCAAAAGATAAAAAGGTTGAGAATGAAATTAGGGAAATGACACCTTTAACAATAGTTACAAATAATATAAAATATCTTGGAGTGAATCTAACCAAGCAAGTGAAAGACCTGTATGACAAGAACTTCAAGTCTCTGAAGAAAGAAATTGAAGAAGATCTCAGAAGATGGAAAGATCTCCTATGCTCCTGGATTGGCAGGGTTAACTTAGTAAAAATGGCCATCTTGCCAAAAGCAATCTACAAATTCAATGCAGTCCCCATCAAAATTCCAAATCAATTCTTCATAGAGATAGAAAGAGCAATTTGCAAGTTCATTTGGATAACAAAAATCCCAGGATAGTGAGAACCATTCTCAACAATAAAAGAACTTCTGGGGGAATCACCATCCCTGACCTCAAACTGTACTACAGAGCAGTAGTGATAAAAACTGCATGGTATTGGTACAGAGACAGACAGGAAGATCAATAGAATAGAATTGAAGACCCAGAAATGAACTAACACACCTATGGTCACTTGATCTTTGACAAAGGAGCTAAAACCATCCAGTGGAAAAAGGACAGCATTTCCAAGTGGTGCTGGCTCAACTGGAGGTCAGCATGTAGAAGAATGCAAATTAATCCATTCTTATCCCCTTGTACAAAGCTCAAGTCCAAGTCAAGGACTTTCACATAAAATAAGATACACAAAAACTAATAGAAGAGGCGGAGAAGACCCTGGAATACCTAGGCACAGGGGAAATGTTCCTGAACAGAACACCAATAGCTTATGCTCTAAGACCAAGAATTGACAAATGGGACCTCATAAAATTGCAAACCTTCTGTAAGGCAAAGACACTGTCAATAAGAAAAAACGGCAACCAACAGATTGGGAAAAGATCATTAGTACATGTTTCTTAGTGATATTGTCACTATTAAGTGAAATACAATAAGACACTTAATATCTCCAATCAAAGACTCTTTAAGAATATATGGTATATACTACAGTTATAGTGAATAATTATGTGACCACTAAAAAATTCATATGTTCAGTGCTCGTAAAAGGAAAGCAGAATGCTCATGATATAGTAAATAATATTAAGACACACTATTCCATTAAAATTATGTATAATTATGAGACTAGTACTTACGCAGGTAGAAATATGAAAATAGAATATCATGACATTAGAATAACAAAACAATGTAATAATGGGTAGTTTACAAGTGGAGTGAGCTGTTAACGATTATTTTCAACTATTAAACATTTAAGCCTTCACCAAATTTTCTATAATTACAATATTAAAAATACACTTTAAATAACTTCATCTTATTAAAGCCCTTAACAGCAGGAAAATGCTTCTTGATCATAGTAAGAATCCTTCCTTTTCCTGATGTCATGTTGTTATTTTAGTATGACATGGCCCTCACAGATTTATGCATTGATGGTCTGGGCTCTTAGCTCATGAGAGCTCTGACCTCATCAGTGGGCTAATTGGTTGACAGATTCATAATTTGATGGCATTTTTGGGAAGCTGTAGAAACTAGGGCATGGACCACAGCCAGTGGCAGTAGTAGAACACTAGAGACATTCCCTAGAAGGGTGTATCTTGTTTCCTGCCCTATTTTTATCTTTCTTTGCATACTTTCTGCTTCCAAGCATCCATGAGTTGAGCCGGCTTGCTTCACAACATGCTCCTAGCTGGGCTTGAGCACAGCCCCGAAGCAACGGGTCCAGCTGAGCTGGGCTAAAATGAATGTCCTCTTTTAAATTATTTTCTTCAGGCATTTTGTCAAAATGCATTCAGCCTTCATGGTACCAAGGATCTCCTCACCCACCTATGCCCAACAAGGCCATCTTCCCCTACATATACAGCTGGAACCATGGGTCCCTCCCTATGTGCTCCCAGGCTAGTGGTTTAGACCCTGGGAGCTCTGGTTGGTTGGTATTGTTGCTCTCCCCATGGGGCCCGCAAACCCTTTCAGCTCCTTCAGTCTTCTCTCTCACTCCTCCATTGGGAACCCCATGATCAGTTCAATGGTTAGCTCTTAAAGATCAATGAATATTGCAATTTTAGTTTGGGACTCTGGGCTTCCATAATTTTATGCTGGGATGGGAAGGCTACATTTACAGGTATGTTACTATCTAGCTATTAATCCGTTGACAGTATTTCTGCTATAGCCAAGAAAGACATAACTAAAGTCATGGAGCTTCAGGCAGGTAGGCTTGAGGCTGAGTTCCAGTGTTTCACTTTGCTTTGCTTTGAGTTCATGAGCAAGTTACCTGACCTCCTCAGGCATCATTTGTGCTGACTGATGCCCACAGCAATGACAGTAATGACAAAATAAATGAGTGCATTGAGTTTGCCCTTTCTCCAGTATCCAGTACCTCTTAGTTCATACATAGCTCGTTGAATGCTTGTTAAATCCTACACGTTATTATCGGCAATGGTATCTAAACCTTGACAGAGATGACTGCTGTGAAAATAATTTTTCACATTGCTAGTTTCTACTACTTGCAAAATACAAAGGATGTGACGTTAAGATGCTGGAATGTGAGCTAAGGTGGGAGGAATACTGAGAGGAAGAAAAGGAGTAAGAAGAGAAGAAGAAGGAGAGGAGAAGCTAGGTGATGAAAGAGAGATAGAGGGGGGAGACAGGGAAGCAGATGTTCATGAATCTCCACCAGTCAAAGATAGTAGATATATCTAGGTTGGGTAGTGGGTTACACCTCTGATTGAACAATACCAAACTTATAAAGCCTATGATTAACATTTTTTTTAAAAAATGTATAAATGCAAAAAGGAAAAGGGGGCATGGGATAGGGGTTTTCTAAGGGGGGAAAGGGGAAAGGGGAAAGGGGATGGCATCTGAAGTGTAAATGAAAGATCTAATAAAAATATATATATAAAAAAAAGATGCTGGAATGTTCGTAGTTTTTATAATGTGACTCACAAAGTGTTTATCTACATGCATCTTTCCTTGCTGTGCATCCAACTGTGAAAGTCATTACATAGTCCTACTTTACGTTCTGTTTTTAAATAATTTGATGTTTAAAATGAATCTCGTTAATGAGAATTTTCAGTCACAATTTAAGGTCCTAACTTTCCATAAGTACGTAATTATTTCCTTTTGTTGAATATGCAGAATTTTAGTTTTGTATTTTGAGGGAGGAAAAAAAAAGGACACTCTAATCGCTCATGACACAATTCATATCTTTAAAATAATTTGGCACTCTCTAGCAATGCAAATAATAAAACATGTGGCATTAAATGTTTTGTTTTATTAAATAATTTAGATATCTAGGTGTTTGGGAATCTGGTTATTAAAAAAACTAAGCAATTAATATCGAAAACTTGACTTTCAAGTTTTTTCTATCATAGATCTCTCATCTCTTATGTTGCAAATTCTCCTTATACAAATTCAACACCACCACCCTGATCACAGGAACCCTCTCCCAGCCCTATTAAAACAGAACAGTCTTAGAGTTTCACTTTACCATACTTCTCCAATTCCTGGGCATGTCACCTAGCACTGTCTCCATGTTAGTCACTGGGTCACTTGCTAGTGTCTCTAGCCTACCAGATAGTACACCTCAGACAATGTCTGTATCCTGTTTCAATGTCTAGGGTTGTTGTTTTGTTTTGTTTCATTTTTTGATTATTGGTTTTGGGTTTTTGTTTGCTTGTTTGTTTGCTTGCTTGCTTGCTTGCTTGGTTTCTTTGTTTTTTAATAATTATTTTATCCATTTATATCCCAAATGTTGCCCCCTTCCTGGTCCCCCCTCACTGGCTTCACTGGGAGAGGATGTGCCTAATCCTGTAGAGATGCAATGCCCCATTGCCTTCTGCCAAGGTCCTTGAACCAACCCGTGTATGCTCTTTGGTTGGTGGCTCAGTCTCTGGGAGCTCCCAGGGACCCAAGAAGGTTGAAACTGTTGGTCTTCCTGTGGGGTTGTCATCCTCTTCAGTTCCTTCAATCCTTCCCCTAATTCTTATATTGTGGTCCCCAACTTCAGTCCAATGCTTGACTGTATCTGCATTTATCTCAGTCAGCTGCTGGAAGAGTCTTTCAGAGGACAGCCATGCTAGGCTCCTGTCTGTAAGAACAACATAGCATCTATAACAGTGTTAGGGATTGGTGCTTGCCCATGGGATGGATGCCAAGTTGGGACCATAACTGGTCCACCCTTCCTTCAGTCTCTGCTCCATTTTTCTCCCTCCATTTCTTTTAGACAGGAGCAATTTTGGGTCGAAAATTTTGTAGGTTGGTTGATGTCCCCATCCCTCCACTAGGGGTTTTGTCTGACTACTGGAGGTGTTCTCTTCAGGTTCCATATCCCCAGTGTTGGGCATTTCAGCTAAGGTCATCCACATTGAATCCTGGGAGCCTCCCCCATTCCAGGTCTCTGGGACTTTCTTAGGGGTTCCCTCCACCATGCACCCTCCAGCCCCTCACCCCCACAGCTGCGTATTTCTATTCATTCTCCTGGCTCTCTGGGTTTCTCTCTTGTTTCCCCCCAAACACACAGCATAACTGATCCTGCCCCCCCCTTTCCCCTCTCCCTCCCTTCTCCCACCCAGGTCCCTCTCTCCCTCTGCCCCCCCCCATGATTATTTTGCTCCCCTTTCTAAGTAGGATTTAGGCATCCTCATTTGGGCCTTCCTTCTTGCTAACTTCTTAGGGTCTGTGGGATGTGTCATGAGTATTCTATACTTTTTGGCTAATATCCACTTATCAGTGAGTACATGTTGTGGTAAATCTCCGACCCAAATTAGTCCAGTCAAAAAAAAAAAAAAAAAAAAAAAACAAAAAAAAACCACAACTCAATATTTATGGTTATAAACTGCAAGCCTAGGTTGGGCAGAGTTACCATTGCACTACTCTAGACCCCAGCTAGGAGATCTCTTACAACTTTCGGTTTTTCTAGGCCCGACTTCCTCTTCCGACTCCTCCTCTTCTGACTCCTCCTCTTCCAACTCCTCCCCTAAGCCTTTTTCTCCACCTCTCCTTCTACTGCTCAATCACTGGCTCTCGCCTTTATTTTACAAATTCAACTGGACAGAAGGTTCACAAGATTCACTCCTCCTCTGCAGCCCCTCCCAGGAAAGTGGAAATACCATCAAAACACAAGGCTGGGACTATCCACAACAAGTACATACCATGTATGTCCCAGAAATCACATGGTGGCTCACAATCATCTGTAATGGGATCTAATGCCCTCTTCTGGCTCGAAGGTGTACATGCAGATAAGCAGTCATACATAAACAAATTCAATGTTTTATAATTTCTGGATTTTTAGCATTTTTATGAAATGTCTCTTGGGGGTCTAATTTCTACATCCCATTAAGCCTTTCCAATACTATCTAATTACTGGCTTACTATATAAGGTTAGCATGATTTATTTAATCCATCTCCTATAAAAATTGTTTCTTTTTATTCTTTAAATATAAAACCTTATAAAATTTATTTTTATGTTGATCACATCTCAGTAAAGAGTAATGAATACTCCTATCATATTTGAGTAAGGATTTTCAAATTTTTTTACACTTATTTAGAGAGTATTGTGTGATGTTCATGCATGTGTGTGTGTGTTTGTATGAGAGAGAGAGAGAGAGAGAGAGAGAGAGAGAGAGAGAGAGGAGAGAGAGAGAGAGAGTCAGGTGTGCATGGATGTGGGTGTGGGTGGGCACACATGCCATGGTCAGAGGACTTACAGGAGTTGCTTGTTTCCTTCCACTACATGGATCCCAGGTACTAAACTCAGGTCACCAGGCCTGGTAAAAGCACATTTATCCTCTGAGCGATTTCATCTGCCCTAGGTAAAAATTTCTAGAAGATATATAGATATATAAATCAGTAGAAGCAAAAACATTTTTTTTACTTATAACATGTTCATTTCTGAGCAAGCCTGTGGGGAGCGTTGTGTGATATTTCTATAGTCTTAAATCTGAAGACCCACAACAGAAGAGGCATAGTAGGAGTGCTCTATCAGACTGTTGGGTTTTACAGCTTTGCTTATATGCTTTAATAATGTTTAAGACATGAAATGTGAGACATGGTATTCACTTGGCTGACTAATCAAGAATTCTTGGAAAGATTCATTTGGAGAATGTGGATTTTAGTATATATGAATACAATCATTAGCTCTCTCTTCAAATCTATGAAAACCTCAAGTATAAGAAGCACCAGTGTTTTGTTTTGTTGCTAAGCAAGAACAAATATGAACAATGATATGTGATGAATTATGAGATGGTAAAAAATACATTAGGTTGATAAGACATACTTTATTAAATTCCAAAAATAGTATGGGTAAGAAACAAGATTGATACAAACCATGTCATTTTTCTTCACTCAGTGGGCTGTACTGGGTGGCATGGTAGCTGACTACATCCTCTTCGTCTCTCTCATCTTCTTCCTAGGTGTTGGGAGGAGCTCGGGCGTGACCAGGAACAGCTTCTGGATGGAATCAGTATGTTGGACATCAGGACTGGGGGTGTCCCCTCACAACTGTTGGTGCATGGCTCCCTGGCCTTCCCTGTGGGGCTCGATAACTCCTTCCTTAGCTGCTTCCTAGCAGCTGCCCACTATGGCCGTGGCCGTGTGGTGTTGGCTGCACATGAGGCCATGCTTGGGGCTCCTAAGATGGAACCCTTTTTGCTCAATGCTATACGTTGGCTGTCCAGAGACCAGAGAGCTAATGTTGGAGTGAACAAAAGTCTCAAGAGTCTGAATTCCCTATTGTTGAAGCATGGCCTGAAATGCAGCCTGGAGTCACATTTGACTGATGATATGAGTGTCTACTGCTGTGCAGCTTATAGTGACCAGGATGCCAAGAAAATACAGGAGTTTGTAGCAGAGGGTGGAGGATTGCTCATTGGTGGTCAGTCCTGGTGGTGGGCTTCCCAGAACCCAGGCAGCTCTGCTTTAGGTAGTTTCCCTGGGAATGTCATCCTCAACACCTTTGGCCTCAGCATTTTGCCTCATACTATCGACCCAGGCTGTTTCCCTCTCCTTCCTATAGATATAAGGAACTACCACTTTCGAAGGGCTCTTTCTGAGTTCCAGGCTATGTTGAGCCACAAAGGTGGGAACTTGGAAAAGAAGTATTTGGGAAAGTTGGGAGTAGATGGGGCAGGCTTTCTTCAGATTCCTGCAAAGGGAGTTCCTGCTTATTTATCTGTGCACCGGATCCTGAGGAAGATGCTGAGACAGGCAGGCCTCCCAGCTGTGAGCAAGAAAAATCCAGTATCCAGTCACTCCTGTGAGGCTGCACTACTCCATCTAGCCACCCAGCTGGCACATTCTGGAACTGATTGCTCCCAGATAGTTCACAACCTTGACACTCAGACCTGCTCCTCCAATCTCTGCTCCTCAGAACACCCCATTATTGTGGAGATCAATGGAACCAACCCAGGTATGGAGTGAGCAGAGAATGCCCGGAGTATTCCTGGCCTGGGATAAGGTGGATTTGGCTAACATCCTTCCAGGTTCTGATCCTCAGGAAGGCTAGCTCCATGCTTTAATAGGTCTTTCTAAGACAGTGGGAGCCAGGGTTGTGCTTAGTTAAGCCAGGGACGAATGGGTTCAGGAATTATGGATGAATGGCTTGAAGTTCATGGAAGGAAAGTTGAATGTGTGGAAGACTCCAAGTAGAATCATGCATGCCATGTAAGAACAAAGAACTCAGTCTCCTTTATGACTTGTCTGTCAGGTGACAGAGATGTCTGGATGAGCACTGGGCTCTACCTCCTGGAAGGACAAAGCACAGAGATCTCTATCTCTGAAGCTGCTGCCTCTGCTGGTCTGAAGGTAAGGAGAGCCATCCAGAGCCAGCAACACCCCAACCACAGCAAAGACTCTTCCACACCCCACAGGTGTTCATATCTCTCCTAATGAGTTTATCCAGCAGGAGCTCAGGGGAAGGTTATTCTGCCCCTCTTGTAGATGGAACAGCAGAAAGTTCAAGCTACTAGTGACTCAAGCTCTTTCCTAAACCTAATTTCCATGTGTGACGATCTTACCTACCTAGATGGATAAGGAAGAGCAGTGACCAGTTTTCCTAGTAGCAGAGGCCTGAGTTTTACCTCTTCACCTTCTCAGTTCTGAGCATCATTTGCTACTACAATTAGGATTTTGTTTTGTTTTGTTTTGTTTTGTTTTGTTTTGTTTTGTTTGAGACAGGGTTTTTCTGTGCAGCCCTGGATGTCCTTGCACTTGTACTTTAGATCAGGCTAACGTTGAACTCTGCCTCCCAAGTGCTGAGACTAAAGGCATGCACAATTACCGCCGGCTTATACGGGGCTCTCTCTGATTCATCTACTTCAATCAGACAAAGGCAAAAAGGCAACCCCACGATTCTAGAAAGAGCAGGTAGGGTTGAGAGGAGAGAATGAGTTCTCTGCCTCCCAGCTTGATGCTGTAGCATCTGGATGGACATGTATCTGTTCCCAAAGAGTAGAATGGAATGCAATGCCTCACTTAAAACATCAGAGCCACCCACTGTTTCAGTCTCATGTAAGAGTCCAGGACTCTGCCTGGTAATGAGACTCGGTGAGTCCCTTATCAATTATGCCTGGTGATCAGCCCATTCACTCATATCAAATGGAAATTCATTGTTGGACTATTTTATACCCCTAAAAAATTAATTAAACATACTATGAAGTACAGAAGACTTTGTAGTGCTACAGTTTTATAGATTGTATGCATCCCTCACAGAAGGGAGAAGTTAGGATTTCAAATATAATAACTTCCCTCTACAAGCCCCTAACAAAGTCCTGCATGCTTCTTGAGTGCTGTATTTCCCTTCATATGATGAAATTATTTGTCCAGGTACAGATTGGGTGTCACACTGATGACCTTAGCAAGGCCACACAGCTGTTTCGAGCCCCTGTGGTAACTTACCAGTGCTGTATGAACAGATCCCAACAGTCAGTCTCCTGCCTCTGGGGTGGTCTCCTATACATCATTGTACCCAAAGGCTGTCAACTTGGCCCTGTATCTGTTACCTTCAGGAATGCAGTGCCTGCCCCATACTACAAGCTAGGTGAGTACACTGGGCATTGAGAAAAAATTGAGCTGTGGTTGTCTCAGTGGCTCTGGGGTTGTTAATAACAAGGATTAGTAAAGAAAACAAAAACAGAACTAATCAACCTGAGTCTTCAGGCAAGAAGTGGATCACTCTGTGTCTATGGAGACTTTGGATACAACAGAGGTGTCTAATGACTTGTTCTTTACCTGCAGCCTAGGGACCTGCATGATTGCAAGTTATATCAGTGCTTTCTTCTGTAATTCCTCTCTCTGTCTCTGTCTTCCCAACCCTCTCCTCATGCCAAATTCCCCCCCCCCCCTCTCTCCTCAAACAGAAATGGGTGGCAGGTTTCATGCTATGTATTTCTAGGTAAGACATCACTGGAGGAGTGGAAAAGCTGCATCCAGAAGGACCTGGGCTCCTGGGGAGAGCTGGCCACAGACAATGTCATCCTGACAGTGCCAACTGCAAGCCTCAAGACTCTGGAGGATCCAGAACCTCTGCTCCAACTCTGGGATGAGATTATGCAGGCTGTGGCCAGGCTCGCATCCCAGCCCTTCCCTTTCAAAAGACCTGAGAGAATTGTTGCTGATGTTCAGATATCATGCGGTGGGTGCTTCAGGGGAGTGCTCCTCGTGAGCAAAGTTCATTTTGTTATTACTTTATCTGTATTGTACTTTCCAAGAGTTGTAAATCATAATTATATATATTATACATATTAATGTACAAGAGGGGAGCATAAAATCATGGACCATGATGGAAGTGAAAAACATTTACAAATAAAAGGCAAATCATTGACATCTTCCATGATGCAGTTACCTAAGTCAATAATCATGTCCAGAAACTCGGTGCTGGGAGGTCACCAGTGTCTGTGAGGATCTTTTCAAAAAATATTCTAAATGGACTATTCTCTTCAGATATAAGTCAGAATTGAAAAATGAAAGGGGAAGATGAACAAAGATGTCTGTGGTAGGTACTGGTACCAAGGCCTTTGCCAAGAAGATACATAAATGTAGAGAAACCATTCAGAGTCCTGAGTCTCATATAAGAAAGATAAATTCTTAACTATAAAACTATCTCTACGTATGCCAGGCAAATCTGGTTAGCAATGCCAATTTGGGGAAAAGTGAGATTACCCTAGCTTCTCTAGTCCAGACATAGGGCATTGAAGAGGCAACAAAAACTCCTGAAAACAAAGCATCAAATTCCAGGAAGAACAGTTATGTAAGGGATTTTCTCACCCTTTAGGGTCAGTGTGAGGACAAGGCCAAAGCTCAGTTGGGAGAATCTGGGAAGAAGTCAATTACTAGAGGAAAGCCATGTGCTTTCCAACCAGCTCAGATATTCTATATCACTGGATATAAACAGCATTGTAGGAGCTCAGCAGTGAAAGGGGTGAAAGGAGAAAGTTGAAGCAGACTCTGTTCTCATGTTCCATCTCTTTCTTTCCATCTCCAGGCTGGATGCATGCAGGATACCCCATCATGTGTCATCTGGAGTCCGTGCAGGAGCTAATAAATTTGGCAAACATAAGAAGTGAGGGCCTGTGGGGACCCATCCATGAGCTCGGCCACAATCAGCAACGCAGTGGTTGGGAGTTCCCCCCACATACCACCGAGGCCACCTGCAATCTCTGGTCAGTCTACGTTCATGAGACAGTCCTGGGGATTCCCAGGGCTCAGGCCCATCCTGAACTGAAACTGGAAGAAAGAGAGAAGAGAATTAAAAAACACCTTCAGGAGGGAGCACCCCTGCAAAACTGGAATGTTTGGACAGCACTGGAGACATATCTGCAGGTACCAAGCACAAATTCAAGGAGATAGTGATAACAGACTCCTCAGTCACGTAGTAGCCTGCCTCATGAGAGTTTTCCAACTCCAACATGACTCCCACAAACCTGAGGCCACCACTACCACCACTGCTAGGTGTGGCTCACTGGTGGTAATTCTCAGATTAAATACTTGTATGATCAAAGTGACACCTATTCCACTCCCTGACCCATAATTTTGGAATATACATGAAAGTGGAAAGTATTCTGAGAAATTGCATAGCATGTGTATCTGGGCAGTCCTCACTTTGATGTAGAGGGAAGGCTCTGCATCAGATATCACTGAGACTGTCACCAGTCTGGCTCTCACTGGCTTCGTCTGTCATCTCCCAATAGCTGTTCAGGAATTGCCATTGCTTTATTACATTACAAGTGACTATTAACAGCTTCTTATAATGACAGGGATATATCTACAGGGTAACTGCATTATGCATACCTATTGTAGGAAATAAATCTACTAACAAGCTTCTTAGGCTTTTGACTACTCCACTAGAAGCAGAAGCATTGTTTGAATAAATAATGACCAACCAATAGGAGAACAAGGATGTCACAAGATTAATTCCTTTCCTGTGGATAAGCATTTCTCTCTGCCCCCTCCCAACAATGTGCTTTCAACGTACATGTCAAGTCATCAAAGCTTCTGTCCTTATCAGACCTGGTACACTTTCTACTGCAAACCTATGCAGAGGGTCTATATAACTCACTTGTCACAGGGGCTCATAAGTCATAAAGAATTTAACCACCACGTCCAAAAGTAAAACTCTCTTAAATGATAGATTTAGAGCTGAGAATCAGGAGTTGACAGCAAGTCTTAGCTTCTTAGACTGCTACACTCTAATTTTCCCCTTCACTGATTTTTGAAGAGTGAATGAGATATGTTCTCAATCAATGAGAAACTCAACTCAGGCTGGGGGAAGCGCTTATGATCTGGGTAAGACATTTTTTAAAATAAATCTAGTGATAGTCACTGTAATTTATTAACCCTTTTTTATACATTAGGGTTCCTGAGAACACCTTTACTAGATTGATAGCTAGGCGCTATTGCGATCCAGTGAGACAGCATTTATATGGAGATGGGGCCTGGGGTGGGACAAACAATGGGTTTGAAGCTGATGATAGGAATTAGTCACTGATAGTCTGATATACCTGTGACAGCAAACACAGACAGCAGTCACGTTGACAAATTCAATCCCACATTCTTCCCTTTCTTTCTCTTTCCAGCTCCAGGAGGCCTTTGGGTGGGAGCCATTCATCAGTCTTTTTGCTGAATACCAATCCATTTCTCAAATCCCTGAAGACAATGAGAGCAAGATGAACATGTGGCTGAAGTTGTTCTCTGAAAAAGTGCAGAAGAACCTGGTTCCTTTCTTTGAAGCCTGGGGCTGGCCTATCCAGAAGAAGGTGGCTAAAGACCTGACCTGCTATCCTTCCTGGCAGGATCACCCCCTGAAGATGTATATGGAGATGGAGTAGTAGGGGCCTTAGAGGTGGCTGGGGTGGGGTGAAAAAGCATTAGAGTGGGGTAAAGTGGGTGGGATAAGGCAGGACCACAGTACTAGCTTCACTGTCTTCTGGCTTGAGACACTCACTGCCTTAACTATTTTTCTCCACTGTTTGACTTTAAACTATATTTTGGGTTATTTTAAATATCATTCCATCCTTTTTTGAGAAAGTGACTTGTGATAACGAACCTAATGAATGTCCCTTTCCACATCTCATCAGCACATCCCAAACTTAGGGACCGTTTCCTCAGATACCACCAGTATCCCTTGGCTGATGCTTTGCACATGAAAAACCCTAAGAAATCACTAAACTCTCCTGACACAGAAGGGACAGTCAGTGTGTTGTCCTAAGACGTGTGTACAGCATTTTCTCTGAGATACATGGATAGACTTCCATCAGTTAATATCTTCTTATTACACAGGAGAAAATTCCATGGATATTAAACAACTTCTATACTCTGAGAAGAGAAAGTGTCAGATTTTACAGATGTCCATACAGTGATAGACTGTAGATCTTATCCTCAACAGATTTATAAAGTTAACAAAAATTTGCCCAAAAGATAGATGAAAGTTAAATGATCTCTAGTTGCTTTCCTATGTTCATTATTGAATTTTTGACTAAATGCAGAATTGAGTCTCTAAATGTTTTTAGCAACTGATCTTCTCTTTACCTTACCATTGATTCATCTGTCTTGAGGGGAATCCAGCTTTGGGAAAATATTTAAACCAAGGAGTTTTATTTACCAAACTGGTGTTATTCTTAATCATGATAGGAGGAAGGGGTGAATAGGAAAATAATACTGGAATTAATGGGTTATCTAAGTGACCAAATCAAATCCTAACCTTGTACATACCACCTCTCTATAGGATCTGGAGCCCTATGGTGGTTTCTTCTCACTCCTGCAGAGAGACCTTGGCTCTGCCTCTTGTTTTTATGCTCTTGGTTAATTATCTGTGGCTGCAATACCCACAGATTATGCTTGCATAAATTAAAAACAGATTTTTTTTCTACTCACAATTTTATAGTTCTATGTTTAGAAACCTTATTTAGGAGAAAAATATCAAAGAATAGTAAGCTCAGACAAAGTTCGAGCACAAGTGGGAGAGGAGTCATGAAGTGCCATCCCTAGTTGGAGATCTGTTGGCAATCTATGGTTGCTGGGACGAGAGTCAGCTTTCTTCAGATATGTGGTCCCCGAGAGGCTACCTATGCCGTACACCCATACACATATAGGTAGCACTAAGTGGACTTGCCAGACTTTAAAAATTAGCACATGAATTTAGGAGGGAATAGAGATGTGGGGATAGGGGATGAATAAGAAGGACGTGGGGAATGGTTTTGATCAAAGCACTTACTATGCATGTATGGAATTCTCAACTAATAAAAATGAACAAAAAGATAGTTTTAAAACCAGCTTTTCTTGTGATTTCTCTTAAACTAAACACTTTGGCTTAGTTACTTCCTGTACAAGGCACTGGTTTGCTTTGGTTGGGTCTCTTTCATGAGCTCCCTTCTTTTTTAGGTCAAAGCCTCATCAGTTCTCCCTTGTCGTCAATATAAAGAATCAAGTTGGTTTAGAAGAGTTTGATTCACTTGTAGCAGAGGAGAGCACAGGATTCCAGCTTTGCACATGTAATCTGTACCTTCTAATCTCAACTACTTCTTATAATGAAACTTGACTTATGTCAAGATGTTTAAGTGTAACTTGTAGACTTTTAGTGGATAGATTGGGAACCAGTCATTGCCTTTGGTATTAGGGAGAAAAGCTTGATCAGATTGCCCAAAAACTTAATCATTATAGTTAGACCAGAAGACAGTTGAGAGATGGTTTTCTTTTCTTTTTTCTTTCTTTCTTTTTTTTTTTTTTTGGTTTAGAATTTTTTAACATACTCATATTCCACACTTTAAAATTTCATAATGTAACCATATTACTCATAGCTATGAAAATAATAATTTTTAATGATTTATTTATTTTTATTTTATGTGCATTGGCGTTTTGCCAGCATGTGTGTCTATGTGAGGGTATCAAATCACTTGGAGCCAGACTACAGACAGTTGTGAGCTACCATGAGGTTGCTAGGAATTGAACACAGGTCCTCTGGGAAAGCAGCTAGTGCTGTCGACATCTGAGCCATCTTTCCAGCCCCAAGAAAATTTGCATTTTAATTCAAAGTTTTTCATATTTGTTTCCCCTACCCCAGATTCTCTCAAGTCCTCCCCACCTCCCTACCACCCAGCTTTATGTTCTTTCTCTATATATAATAAAATAAGATGATAGTTTTTCATTCTTTGATCCTTGTATATATTTCCAGATTTGTGTCTCACACATATCTTCCTTTCTTCTAGTCATGATGCCCATATCATTTATGTCAGCATTTCCCTCTTGTTCATCTCTAGACTGTTCTCTGCTTCTGTATCTTTCTTGCCTCTGTCTACCTGGCTTTCTTGTATTTCATCAAAGAGTAGAGACATCAAAGAGTGACTTCCTCTTTTGTAGAAAAAAAAAAAGAACAGACCAACAAAGGACATATCCTACTTAGAATTACAGTTTCAAAAATGAAGAGTCATAATACATAACTTTTATTTTTCATAAGAAAGTAACATTTCCCCATTGTATGCCATTAACTATTCTATGATCTTTATCAAGACAGCAAACATAAATAGCCTATAATCTTCTGGCGATACAAATAATTTCAACTTATATTTTATCTGTTATCTAAATATCAGGAAAAATGACCCGTATGGTTTGGTATTGCATTTAATAAAATCTTGCCCTGTAAGAAAAGATGTGTCATCTTAGGATACATGCTATAGGATCATGGATGGGGCATCTAACACTTGGGGTCAACAGAGAGTCCTTTGACTTATAAAAGCACTATATGAGCTGGTATGGCTTGAAAGGAGAGCTCTCTCCATACTAACATGGTTTAATATGTTGTTGCCTTTAAGGTCTCCTCCTCCTCTTTCACTAACCCTTACTCCCCCTTTTTTATTTTATCTTATTCCTCCTTCTCCAGATCCTAGCCTAAAGATCCTTTTCTCAGGCCATGTCCTCATGCTTCAGGCTTTAATACAGCCTGTGATTTTCTTTACACATCAGCACACCCTTGGTAATGACTTGTATAATGTCTCCCATTATGTGCAGACAGTCAAGGCAGGGGCCATGTCTCTCCTTCATGGATATGCCTGCCACCCCCAGTACATACCAGGTTGGCTGTGGGTATTCCCTGTACTAAAGTATACACATATATGAAGGTGATCTAAATGGAATTACCAAATAACAGGAAAAATAGAACCCCAACCAGAGATCTCTCATCATCAAATGAAGCCTCCAGTACCAGGAATAAGTTACATATTATTACATTTTTGGCTAAAGGGGCCCCATAAGAACCCACAAGAAACCCAGGCTATTGCCAAGGCTATCGGTTGCTCTCCACAAGCAGATAGTGAGGCTCTACTGCTGAACACAACACCTACACAACTTAATGAATTTGGAGAATTGGAGCTGCTGCCTACCTACAGCCTTCCTTCCTAATGACTAGTGTTCACAGTAGTTGGAGACACTCAGCACACTAACAAAGGAGAAAGATAAACACCAACCAGCTGCAAACTTTTCAATCTACGATGCTGATCTGCATGCAAAATATGTTCTACTAAAATAGTAGAACAAATTTTGTGAGGCTAACTAACTGGTTGAATTTAGAGCCCACTGAAACGCATCCCTGATACCACTTGAGTGGCCAAGAACCTGAAATTGGATAGGCCAGGAACCCAAGGACAAACCAAATACTATTATTTTGCTAAAGGGACATTGTAATAAAATGATTTTTAGTAACATTCTGTTATACTCATAAATCAGTGCCTCACCCAGCCATCATTGAAGAAGTTTCTTTCTGCAATAAATGATGATAAATAGACCTACTGCTGGACAAGGAACAGAGAGTGAGAAACCATGGAACACTGAAGCCTGTGTGGGGTGTCTCCATCAATTCCCATCCCTTGAAGCTCAGAGGGAAGGAAAGAATATAAGTGCTGGAAGGAATAGAGAACTCCAAGTAAAGACCTTCTAAACATCAAAAGAATGATTAACATATGGCCACACAGAGGTTGTTGCAGCATGAACAGGCCTGCACAGGTCTGAGCCCGATGGGATCCCAGTGATGAGAGGGGAAGAAAACACAAGCCGCCATCCTTAACCCAGAAGCAATCTCCAAATGACAACACTTGAAAAATGAAAATTTTAGTTTTTTCCAGTGGAGTCTCACTAGGTATACAAATCACTCTAAAGGACTCATGCCGAGCAGTAAATGGCCAACCCAAGATGAACTCATGATGAACTCAATAATATTTTAGGAGGTTTTGTTGTGGGTGTTGTTGCTGTTTGTTTGTTTACTTGTTTTGTCTTATAAGGACTTAGCTGACTTTTGGGTTTTTGTCTTATAATGCTTTAGCTGTTTTTTGTGAGGGGTGGTTTTTTGTTCGTTTTGTTTTTTATTTTTTTTTTCTTACACCACAGGTCTTTGCTTAATTATTATGATTTCTGATTTTGTGTTTTTAGGAGATTTCTGTTCATGCCAATGTGTGTTTCTTGTACTTTTTCTTTGGCTCTTAGTTCTTCTGTTTATTTCTTTGTTTTGTGCTATTCAGATTTGTTTGCTTTATTCTATTCAGGTTTGTTTGTTTGTATTTTTCTTTTAGTTTGGGGGTAATTTATGTGTTTGTTTATTTTGTTAGATGTCTGTTTGTTTTCTGAGAGAAAGCAAGAAAGGTGGGTGTATGGGATGGGGAAGTGGGGAGGATCTGGGAGGAATTTGGGGAGGGACAGCCATATCAATTAAGAAAATAATTATATGTGAAAGAATTTGCTGTTCTTTCATGAAGAATAACCTAAAGAAATCAAATTATTTTTATTGAGGGTTGCATATGGAAGAAGAGAATGAAGCAATAAAACAACAAAAAAGCGCCACTTTTTCTCATTTCCAGTCCATGAGTCCAGCCCCACAATGACTATGCATCCATTGTTATAGTAAATATTTAATCTCAATCAATAGTTTCTACCCTGTTATTGATCGTTCAGTTCCCAGATAAAAGACACACAACTTTTATGTTTATAATAAGCCTTTAAGGCACTAGAGCTGGAGAGATATCTACCCTCCGGGCTATTATGTCTACTTCCCTATAAATAACCCTGAGTTATAACTTGCTATGTTCCATCTGGGCTGTTCTTAACTCTAATTGGCCAGCCCTCATGGCCATGTTTTCATCACTGACCTAACCTGTGGTGTCTCTTCTCTCTCCATCTACTTCCTTCTCCTCTTCAGAGTCTCTTCTTTGATCCCATACACCCCACCTATCTTTCTTCTGCCCAACAATAACCTGTAGGCATCTTTATTCACCAATCAGGGATAACTTGGGGCAAGGTTACATTGCATCACTTGGGTCTAAGATAAGATTCTCTCATCCCTGGAGGCCAGGAGACCTTGGGGGCCAGTATTTAGCATTACAATACAGAGCAAAAGACAAACCCTCAAAACTCAATTACTGAACCAACAGAGATAGACCATGGGGAATTAGCATCAAGATAAGTAGCCTCACTGTAGAAAACCAAATCATCTAAGGCCACTCATAGTGATTAAAAATAAATTGTCTACACTTAGAAACTGAGTTCAGGCAAAAAAAAACAACAAAAAAAAAAAAAAAAAAAAAAAAAAAAAAAAAAAAAAAAAAAAAAACAAAAAAAAAAAAAAAAAAAAAAAACACGCTGTCTTGTTCCTGCAGGGACATGAATTTGAGGTGCTGTGTGTTTCAGCCAGATATACGTAAGTTAGATGCAGGAGACAGCTTTATCAGGGATGCAGCCTATAGGGTACCCTTAAAGTCCACTCCTCAGAAATACAGCTTTCATTTCTCTTCACTGATCCTTAATAGACCATTTGAACAGGTAGAGTGAGTAGACGGCCATTAAGAGCCATTCTGAATTATACTAGTTATTTGTAGATCGGGTCAGTGAACTATACTAGTGGGGCAGGGTTGGCTGTAATAACAACAAAACAAAACAAAAAAACCTCTGCTCTTATATAATTTCCCTGAAACCAAACAACCTAAAAATCTATATCTCAGCCTGTGTTGTCTACCAAGGATCTAATGGTTTGCTGTTTAAAATACTCTGTTTATTTTTTTTACCACAAGAACCAAATAAGAAGTTGTGTTACTGCCCCCATTTCTGGAGGAGAAAATAGGGATACAAAGATGAGAAACAAAAAAGCTGAAGTTCTGATTCTGGCAGTTGGATTCTAGACCTTGTGACAGGACAGTTCTAATCTGCTGTCAGAGCAGCATGGTGCATGGTTCTGCCTGCATCAAACCTTCCTCAGCTTCTCAACCACAGAGTCTGGATTCAAGCACAAAATGATTACTGGATGATAAAAGTAATCTATCCAAGGCATATATACCTTAGACCAGTGGCTCCCAACCTTTCCAATGCTGCAACCCTTTAACACAGTTCCTCATGTTGTAGTAATCATCCAACCATAAAATTATTTTGTTTCTATTTCATAGCTGTAATTGTGCTATCGTTATGGAATTGTGATGTAAATATCTGTGTTTTCCCATGGTCTTAGGTAATCCTTGTAAAGGATTGTTAGATTCCCCCCAAAAGGGGTCACAAGTCACAGGTTGAAAAACCACTGCCTTAGGGTATGATTAACATCCTGTCCCACTTACATGAGAGGGTTTAAAGCCTCCATAAATGAGAGTTCTCTGGAGTCTTAGAGAAACTTGGTCTTAAGTTTGGGGCCTAGATCTTTTTAAAGGACACTCCAACTGCATTGTTACTATATTGGACAGGAAAACCCTGACCTTAGGATAGGGTATTAGATCCAGTGTCTGAGAATTCTACATTGCTCGCATGATGAATGCAATTTGAGGTAAGACATCACCCTAACTTATTACTAGTTGTAAAGAAGACAAAAAAATACCCTACCTCTATGTCCTTTGCAGAATAGGACTACATATATATATAGAATATAGTCACTAGCTTGTTAACAAAGTGGATGGTTAATATCAGAAAAGTAGAACTTTGGTATAGCCTCCCACTGAGAAATACTGCTAAAAGGAAATAATAAACACAAGTAAGGGGAGTTGTATAATTTTGTGGTGAATAGGCCCTACTTATAGTACAGTGTCACTGTGTTTTTCTCTCCCCCTTGTGTCCATTCACCAACATTACAGCTTCTCTCCTTTAAATGTAATGGAAACTGCTCTATCAAGGCAAACTTAGTCTCTTGTCCTAGTTCTAGCAAAAAAAAAAAAAAAAAAAAAAGTTATGTCACCCCTCTCCTGAAGCAAATTATTTTTCAATATTATTTTAATTTTCTGTCTCTAAAATTCTAAAATTCTCCCAAATTACTATGCTTTAGTTGAAGGAAAATGTTTACATATACTTTAGCTCGCAATATTGTGTAAGAATGGATTTAGAATCATAGGATACAACAGCTCTGCCTTCACCAATTGAATACATACAATATATCTCAATCACACCTTGTTAAGTTTATATCTTAAAAGGATTAATAATTATTAGAAGTAATCAGTTCAAGAACTTTCAGAAACTGATGTCACATGGTTTGGGCTATCAAGACATCTAGACTGCAAAGAAATACACCATGAATACAAATATGGCTTCTCTCACTTAAACATCATCTTCCAAAGAAAACCTTGACAGGCCATTATGATTTCATAACTAATAGAAATATCTCATTTAATATTTGGACAGACTTCTCTTATCCAATCCTCTGGGTTCGAGGGTCTCTTAGGGAGGCAAGAAGATAGTTTGATTCAACACGACTAAGAAGCTGGTGTTGATTTAAACTTCAGGAGTTTATTTTAGGCATGTTAAGCACAACACAATTTAGAGGAAGTTTTCCTGGTGACAAATAATTCAATCCATGAGCACAATGAAGCTTAACACATGACTGCATCAAAGATCTTTGTAAAGTACAGGTGACATCTTTAATAAATATGGGTTCTATAGATTGGTTACATGTGACAGCTTTCATAAAGATGGGTTTTACAGGTTGACAGGCTCACAATAAGGGTCTGAAGAAAGATTCAGTGTGGTCTCAGTCACACAGTGTAAATGTCACCCATCAGAGGCCTGCCACACCAGGACCATTGAGGTTAACCCTCCAACCGGTGTCTACTACAACAAGAACACCCAGGGACCTTATTGCTTATTTCACGTGTTTTCTTGGATATAGTTTTCCTCCTTGGGTTGGAGGTTTTTTTCTAGTATTTTCTGTATGTCTGGATTTCTGGGTAGATATTGTTCGAATTTGGATTTGTCTCCATCTATGGTTATTGAGAGTTTTGCTGGGCTAGTCTAGGTTTGTAGGGTTGTAGGCTCACATTCACCCTGCCACAGGGCACAGCCGCCTCCCAAGTGAGGAGACAGAATGTGGAATCCAGGGACTTTGGCTGCACTTACTCCATGCTGCCACTGGGGATGATGCCAAGCTGTAGGGAAGCACCAGCACCCCAGCACCGAGGCACCACTCTGGGGGTGGGAAGGTGCAGTCTGACAGGTGGGAAAGCCAAAGCTGGTTCTGGGTCCCGAGGCTTGCAAAGAGACTGGGCCCATGAGGTTCTCAGACTCTTGGACATCCAGGCGCTGCTGATCAAAGAAGAGCAGAGATCAGAATCTGGGGCTCTCAGGGTGGGGACAGTGTCTAGTCCAAGGACAGAGGGTGGGAAGAGGAAGCTCTGTCTCGTCCCACAAGAGCACGTGGATTGTCCTTAGCTTGATGGATGCAGGCTTGGTGGCAATTGTGGCTGAGAGATAAGAGGCCTTCTACAGGAGATTCGGCTGTGGCTCTGTAGGCAAAGGCCTTCTTCACGGCTCCCCACAGCGGATCTCGATGAAAAGAGACAGTCCGTGGTTCCAAACAGTTTACTGTCATGGTGGAAAATGGGTGCATAAAACCATACCCCATTTCTCAATGTATGAGATTAAATACCTTTTGCAGGGAGGAATGTCCGTAAAGGGAAACTTATTGCCTAAGCCCTCTGGGCCTCCAGATACCTCATTAGCATGGAGAACTCTGCTTTGTGCCCACATGACCACAGGTTCAGTCTTTTTTATGTGAGAGGTATGGAGCGTGTTACAAGTCAGGAGACTGACAGGGAGCTGGGAGTCACCTAAGCCTCAGGTGTTTGCCCACCAAGTCTCCTGCTCTACCTTACCAAACTTCCTGGCATGGTTTTACATCCCACGTAGGTTGGCATCTATGGGGGTTTTTTAAGAGGTTGCAGGATATCTGTTCAGGTCCTTCTAGCTTTTAGAGTCTCTGTTGAGAAGTCAGGTGTAATTCTGATAACTCTGCCTTTGTATCTTGCCTGCCCTTTTCCCTTGGCTCCTTTTAACAGTCTTTCTTTGTTCTGTACATTTTGTGCTTTGATTATTATGTGGCAGAAGAATTTCCCTTTCTGGTCCATTCTAATTGGTGTTCTATAAGCTTCTTGTATGTTCATAGGCATCTCTTTCTTCAGGTTGGGAAAGTTTTCTTCTATGATTTTGTTGAAACTATTTTCTGGGCCTTGGAGCTGAGACGCTTCATTTTCTTCTCTTCCTATTATTCTAAGGTTAGGCCTTTTCATAGTGTCTCAGATTTCCTGGATGTTTTGTGTAAAGAATTTTTTTTTAGATTTAACATTTTCTTTGACTGATGTATCACTTTCCTCTATTGTATCTTCTACACCCAAGATTCTCTCTCCCATCTCCTGTATTCTGTTGGTGATGCTTGCATCTGTTATTCCTGTTCTCTCCCCTAGGTTTTCCATCCCCAGTGTTCCCTCAGTTTGTGGTTTTTTTTTATTGCTTTTATTTCCACTTTCAAGTCTTGCTCAGGTTTATTTATTTCCTTCACCTGTTTAATTGTATTCTCCTGTAGCTCTTTAAGTTTTTCATTTCTTTCCTCTTTAAAGACTGCTACCTGTTAGATTGTACTTTCCTGTGTTTCTTTAAGATTTACTCATTTCCTCCTTAAAAGTCTCTATCATTTTTATAAGATTGAATTTAAGGTCATTTTCTTGTGCTTCAGTTCTGTTAGGATATCCAGGGCTTGCTGTAGTAGGGTAGCTGTGCTCAGAAGTTGTCATATTGTCTAGGCTTTTGTTGATTGCATTATTTCAAGAGGCTTTAACCATCTGGATGGCTTTGATTCCTGAATTTTCCTGTTCTAGTAGGTATTAGAAGAGAGGTTAACCTCTATGGTGTTGGTGAGGCAGGTATGTGATGGATATACCTGGGTTGTATGATTCTGGATCTGTAGGTCTGTATGGTTCAGGAGCCACAGATCCAATCAAGGTGGGTAAAGAGGTGGTGGGAGAATGGAGGTCCAGTTGGGTTAACAGGCTCCTCATGGCAGCTGGATGTGCCCAGAGCACTCAGGAAGCAGAGAAGATGGGTGGGGGAAAATGGAGGTCCTTCTGGGATAGCAGGCTGTTCAGGGCCTTTCAACTTGCTCCAGAGGACTCAGCAAATAGGGAAGATGGGTGGGGGAAGCTCATATATGTTTTTAAATGTGCTAACTAAGACATTGTTTTTCAGATTTCATAATCTCTTTTTTGAAATTTGTTTTTAAGTTTCTATATAATGTATGTTTCACATGTTTCACTTCATACACCCTACACTGCTTTTCCCCATTTCTTCCCACTAGTGTTCTTTCACTCCCTCATACTTTCATTCATAGACAGAGAGAGAGAAAGAGAGAGAGATTATGAAATAATATATAATGAAATGTATATGCAAAGAGAAGCTTCCATGTTATGTATATACAGTACCTAACACATAGCATTATTTTCAGTCTACTTCCAATCTATGTATGCATTTAGCTCAGTGAATGGGTATTTTAGAAATGAAGAAGAAATAGCCTTTCCAGGGAAAGCAAAAATCAAGAGAATTTGCTACACCATGCCAACCCTCCAAGAAGTGTTTAAGACAAATCACAATTCTGAGTGAGAGGAAGAATGATAGTCATCATCATGAAAACACCAGAAGGATAATTCTCTCTAGTAGATCAGATACACACAAGAGAAAGATTATCAAATTCATCAGTAAAGAAAGCAGCAAATTAAAAGGGATGAAGAAAGGCATAAAGGATACGCAAAGCAACTGAACAGTCATAAAATGACAGGAGACAGTCCTCTATCAGCAAGAAGCATGAACGTAAATAGATTTAGAGGATAATAGACTAATGGCAAAACTCAATGTTGTGCTCTGAAAAGAAACTCTCTTCAATGATGAAGGAATATATAAACAGAAAATAGGGACTTACTATGGAGGAAAACAGAAGCAAGAAGGGAAGGACAGGTAAATACAGCTGATAAAATTTCCTTTATATCAAAAATTATGCATTGTGTATTAATCAAGATCAATTTGTTGGTAGGAAATAACAATTATAGACATAAATGTGCTTAATGCTGAATACACACCATTGTATATTTCAAAAATTCTTAGACATAAATAGAGAAATCAACTCCAATATAATGTCTGAGAACTTTATCAGTGAAGATTATTTGAACAAAATATAATAAATCTTTTATGAGGAAGGAAATAACAAAGACCAGTGCATATACATGTAAATAAAATTTACACTCAAAAAACAATGCAAAATATTAATTTTATAAAGAGATTTTTTAATGACATCACAAAAGCAACAGATTTTTTATAGACTAATAAGGAAGAAAGAAGAAACTTAATAGGTAAAAAAAACCATTACAGTTGATACAAAGAAATAAAAGACTCATGGGAGAATGTCATGAGTAATCATGTGCCAATTAAATTTTAGAAAACATGGATAAGTTCCTGGAATGATGTCATCCATTGTATGAATTATAGGTGCATTGCTGTGACAAAATTCCTGATAGAACAATCTAAGGGAGAAAGGATTTCTGTTGGTCACAATTTAAAGGATACAGTTGTTCATGAAGGAAAAGCTTGTTAAAATGCATGTTAGTAGAGACTCCACCCACCCCACCCCCCTCTGCAGACCAGAAAGCAGAGACATCCTGGGCCAGAACCTTGCTAGACAATGACTGTCAGGACTTACCTCAAGTAATGCAGTTCCTGCAGTTAGGCTCCATTCACCTCCTAAGGGGTCCATGACCTCTTGAAGCAGCACCACTAGTTGGAGAACAAGTGTTTAGATCTGTGAGCTAGTGGGTAACATTTCATATCGAAACCATGTCTATCAAGACTGAATCATGAATGAAGACTAGGTAAAACTGAACAGGCCAATAACAAATACTAATGTGAATCAGAAATGAATAGTTCCTAAGCAAACAAAGGCTCAGGGCTGATAGCTACACTACTTACCTTCATCAAAATTTTGTTGCTATACATTAATTATACAAAGTAAGGGGATTCATCATGAAATTCACATACCTGCACTTAACGTACTTTGCTTTTCTTCCTCCTCTCCTCATCTATCCTTTTTCTGTTGTTAATCTCACTTGTTTCCCCAACCTCCCTTCTTCAACATCCTAATAGCCCCACCCCTTTGTCCAGTCCTTCCCTCCTTTACCAGATTCCATACATGAGACAAATGTGATACTTGTTTCTATAGGACTGATTCGCATCCTCTCTTACAATGATTTCCACTTGCATCCATTTTCTAAAAAGCAGCACAATTTTATTCATTTCATAGCTAACTGAAAGATATTTGTATAGACAGTTTCTTTATTCATTCATCCATTTATGGGCACTGGGCTGATTTAATAATTTGACCACTATGAATATTATAGCAATGAGTATGGATATGCAAATATCTCTGTAAAAGCTGGCTTTGATTCTTGGTGTATATAAAAAAAATAAATCCATTTTTCTCAAACAGTTCCAATGAATTGAAAAGGATATTGTCCTTCCAAATCCATTTTTCTTACCCAAAATTACTGGGGTGCCAAAATCAAAAAAACACAGCAACAAAAACTAACTATAGACCAATATCTCTGACAAACACTGATGCAAAAAACAACATATTAAAATATTTGGATTAAATAACTCATCAAAAATATACATTTATTGAGAAATTGATTCCAAATATGCAAGAGTGGTTCAAAATATACCTATTAGTAAATATATTTTATCACACTAACAGAGTAAAGAACAATAGCCATACAATTGTCTGAATTGATGCAGGAAAAGAATTGGATAAAATTCTGTAACTGAATATGACAGGGGCACAGGAAAAAAACAAATAAAATTACTCCTAACAACTACTTCTATACTGACGGTCAGTGGCTTGCTCAGCCATCATCAGAAAAACCTCTTGCAAAAGATGGGAAATAACACAAAGACCCAAAACTGCACAATGTGCAGAGTGAGGGAGACTTTGGAGCACTCAATCCGATGTGGAATGTCTTCATCAAACTTATTCTTCCCTTGGGGGTCAGGGAGCTATATGGAAGAGAAGGCAGCAAGATTGTATGAGCCAGAGGTGATGGGTAATTCCACAGAAATCATGTCTTCCGGGCACAACAGGGCTTATGTACATATGAACTCACAGAGACTGTAACAAGTAGCTATGCATGTCCAAGACCTGCACAAATTGAAACCAGAGAGATTCCCAGCACTGAGAAGCGGAAGTAGACAGAAACTTTCAACCCCAACCAAGAAACTATCTGCAACTGATACCCACTGACAAAGTACAAAAAATCAGGATTCTCCAATGGACTCACACTGTAACTGTACTTCATGGTAGAAATAGAGTTCAATTCTCAATATCCATATTGTACCTGTTACCCCAACTCTGGGGAATCTAGCAGAATCCTCTGGCTTACACAGGCACCTCAAATACTTGAGCACACTCTTACATAGACATATACATATATAAAAATTGTATCTTTCTAAAAGAAAGAAATGTCATTATGCATTCCCAAATTGAGTATAATTATTGTATGTCTGTTAAAAATAAACATGGCAGTACATATGTTTGTCTTTTCCTGATCTTACATGTCTTTTCACCACTTACCCTATTATGTTTGACTCAGATTCTATACATGACTATTATCATGGATTTGGAAAGTTTGTATCCATTTTCTAAGAGATTTTTATGAAAAATCTTTGACTTTTAACAAAAAATATTTGTTTAACACTTGAATCAGTAATTTTTTAATCTATTAAATAGGTGAATGTAGTAATTTGTATTCTAATGTTAAAATAAATTCCCAATTAGTATTAACCTAATTAGTCATGTATATTAGGATCCATATAAATTATTGTTTACAGTTATAATGCTGTTTTTTGGACACTTTAATCTAAATTTATAGGTAACACAGGCCTGTGATTATCATTTTAGTGTTCTGACCATATATTTTTTGGGTTTTTTTGTTATTGTTGTTTCTGTATTTACTTATATTTTTTATTATTTTATTTATTTACATTTCAAATGTTCTCCTTCCCAGTCTCTCCTCCACAAATACCCTACCCCATCCCCCCTCCCCTTTGCATCTAAGAGAATACTCCCTCACCTACTCCTGCCTCATTCTTCTAGCATCTCCCTTCTCTGGAGTAACAAGCCTCCACATGACCAAGCACCTCCCCTCCCATTGATGAAAGATAAGGCCATCCTCTGCTACATATATAGCAGGGGCCATGTTCCCACCCATGTATACTCTTTGGTTGGTGGTTTAGTCCCTGAGAGCGCTAGGAGGTCTGATGTTGATATCGTTGTTCTTCCTATGGGGTTGAAATCCCCTTCAGCTCATTCACTTCTTCCCCTAACTCTTCCATTGGGGTCACCAGGCTTAGTTCGATGGTTCGCTGTGAGTGTCTGCATCTATATTAGCCATGTGCTGGCAGAGCCTCTCAAAGGACAGCCCTACTAGGCTCCTGTCTGCAAGCAGTGCTTGGCATCAGCAATAGTGTGGGGGTTTGATGTCTACAGATGGGATGGATCACAAAGTGGGGCAATCTCTGGATAGCCTTCCCTTCAGTCTCTGCTCCATTTTTTTTTTTTTTTTTTTTTTTTTTTTTTTTTTTTTTTTGCCCTTGCATTTCCTTTAGACAGGAACAATTCTAGGCTAAATTTTTTTGAGATGAGTATGTGGCCCTATTCCTCAACTGGGGGCCATGTCTATCTACTAGAGGTGGTCTCTTCAGGTTCTAACTCCCTGCTGTTGGTCATTTCATCTAATGTCATCCCCATTGGGTCCTGGGAGCCACTTGCATCCTACTATCTGTGACTTTCTAGTGGTTTCCCCTGTCCCCTACCCTCCACTGGTATTTTAATTCATTCTCCTGGCTCTCTGGACTTCTCTCCTATCTCTTCCCATACCTGATCCTGCTCCCCACTTTCTCTTCCTCCTCCTACCTCCCACCCAAGACCCTCCCTCCCTTTGCCTCTAGTGATCACTTTGTTCCTCTTCCCAGTCTCTCCTCCAAAATGTTGAAGTGTTGGAATGGGGAGAAGCAATGGGATGGGGGATTTGCAGGGGCGGGAGACAACATTATTCAAAGTGTGAGTTGGAAGCAGCCACACTTTGGCCTTCCCTCTTGTTAAGCTTCATGTGGTCTGACCATATTTTAACATCAAACTTACATCCTTCTTCATATAATAAGTTATGTCATTAAAATAAGTTAAGTTCTTTATCTTGCCTTTTTTGGAAAGGGTTTCATAACTTTTAAAATTATCTGGTTTTTGAACTTTTCAAATAGGTCACAAAAGCATGGCCTGGAATTTTTTTTTTTTACAATAAGTTTTATTTTTATATCAGTTAACATCAGGTTTCAGTCCAGTAAGGAAGTCAAGGTAACAGGAATTTGAAACAACTAATTGCATCTATTGTCAGGAGCAGAAAGAAAATAAATGATTGTTTTATCGATTGATTGCTTGTTGTCAGCTCATTTCTTCTACTTTTTAACAGTTCTGGGTACCCTGCCTAAGGAATGATACTACCCACAGTGGCCCTAAAATTCTGGTGACAACTAAACTTTATTAGACAATCCTAGGAGGTCCCTGATCACCCCGTGTTGAGGAAGTGCCAGAACAACCCCTCAGCCCATGACTGGTCGGTCACCAGTTACCCTAGCCAACCCAGTTGCAGCAGGAAGTGAGTAAGTAGGTGGTTGAGTAAAAGAAGCAAGCAAATAAGTGGCGGAACAATGGCAGACGAAAAGAAGCAGTGAGGTTTAGGCACTATGAAGTGAAGTGGAACTGGAGACATGAAGATGGTTGGGTGTTGTTCTTGCTCCTTGGGAAATAGTGAACTACACTGTCCATCAATAGAACCAGTAACAAATATTAGTGCCAGTGAGCCTGTGTCTTCTTCCTTTAAGAAAAATCCACCACTATGTGAATTACAGTACCTGCAGAATGGAGACTCACAACTGAGAGAATGTATCTTGCTGTTTTCTTCTCATCACTGGTCTATCTGCTCATCTCTCTAGTTGGTCGTGGTGGCAGTTCAGCCATGAGACTGCTCAACTCTATGTTGAATTATGGTTTTACTGTGCTGTGTTTAACATTGGCCAGAAATTTATTTCCTTTGGAATCTCTGGGTTGGATAAACATTTAAAGATACCTAGAGGTCCCTCAACTTCATGGCCCACCCTCAGCATAAGCTACTGTGATGTGCAAGTATGGGTTGGAGGGATGGAAGAGAAAGAGTATGGAAGGGTTTGAAAGCCATGAAGAGAAACTTGAGGGTGGAGAGGAATAGCCTGATGTGAGTAGCCTGAGATGCCACCTGAGGCCATGGTAAAGTCCCTGACCATGCTGCTTCTGAAGGACATGTTTGTGTCTGTGGTATGCAGCAGCAGGGTCTGTATTGATATCTATGGCCCATGTTAGTTCCAAAGGCCATGTTGTTGTCCCTGGTCTGAGCTGCTACCTGGGACCATGCTGATGTCCAAGAGCTATGCAGAGCTGGCCCCACCCCTCACTGACTGCAGCACTCAGGAGAGCTGGCACCACCATTAGCATCTGCAGCACTCAGTAAAGCCAGTCCTGCACCCCTCCCAGGTGGTATAGTAGAGCTGGCCTTCACAGCAGTGACAGGAGCCAGCCAGCTCTGAGGGCTTGAGCACAGGAAAGCTGTCCCTGCCCCTCATCTGTCATGCAGTGGCATGGGCATGAGTAAGGAAGAGATACCCTTCCCTCTCTCCCCTCAAAGATAGCAAGCCCTGGAGTTATGCAGATGGGAGAGCTGTCCCTGCCCCTCACAGGCTGCAGCACCTGGGAGAGAGGGCCCTGTAACTTACCTGGTCAGCACAGTAGAGCAGACCCTGGTAGGGGTTGAGGTGGAGAGTTGGCCTTGCCTATTGCTGGCTGCAGCATTAGCTGAGCTACCTGGGGTAGTGCTGGAGAGCTCACCCTATTGGTGAGAGTGTGAGAGAGCTAGCAGGCTGAGCAATTCAGATACTACCCAGGCCCAGATCCAGTGCTGTAAGTTGGCCCAACCCAACATCTACCCCATCTATGATTCTGGAACTTGTGAAGGGGCAGGTCCTTCTGTTTTAAATCTAAAGCTGCAGGATCTCCATGACACAGGGCAACAACAGGATATCTAAGAGGAGCCCTGGTGAGGACCCAGTATTGATAGTGTAGCAGAAGCCAGAGCTCCCAAACCAAACCAATGACTCATTGCAATGACGATTGCAAGTAAACATATGTAGGCAAAAGGGTATACTGTGCTACACACTAGGACACACTACAGCTTCCACTACAAGATATTTTTGTTGGTTGTGGGGGTGTTTTTCTTTCCTTTTTTTTTTCTTTTTTCTTTGTTTGTGTACTTTGGATTTTTGTTTTCTTGGGAGAGGGGCATTGCAAGGGCAGAGGGCTAATATGAAGGCTCCAGGAGATACGTGGATCTGGAGTATGTGGTGTGAAATTCACGAAGAATCAATACAAAGATTTTAAAAGCCGTACTTAGGAAACATACAGTCCTCCATAGACATAACCAGAGACCAACCCCAATGTAAACAATTCTTTATTGAGACTCTCTCCCTGGATCAGTAAAGGTTGTGTTGCATCAAGTTGATAATTCAAGATAACACTTTTCTTGATTGCTGTTTAATATCATGGAAGCTTCAAGAGAGCCCATTGCTTACCACAAAGAAAGACTAGTTTAAAGAGGAAAAAAAGCTGATTACTCAGAGCTATTGCCACAACTGAAGAAGCTGGAATCTCAGAACTTAAGTCACTCTGCAAGAGTTATGAATGCAGACCCCTCAAGAAATGACTCGCAGGCTCACAAAGAAGCACAGCCTGAGTGTCTCTCCAAGGTCCAACCCAAGCACCAGCCTTCCAAGAGGAAGCAGAAAGAAGGACAATACTAAAAAGTGATCACACCTCCCTTCTTATGTACAGAATCTCCAGTTCGTCTACCCTAAGTCCACAGAGACATCTCTTCTCCTCAGCAGACACAGCTACAGAAGACATCCAGGTGAGTGATATGGCTCTTGCTGAAATATTAGGTCTTTACTGTGTATTTCATTGAAGGAAGGTAGAAACACATCCTTTCTTTGGATTTTAGAAGTGAGAGCTATGCCTTGCACTGTGCTAATACTACTGCTGACTATATTCTCTAATGCTGTAAAAAAAAAATTCCCTCAAAGAAGTGGTTTATAAATAAAATATGCCAATTTTGGCTTGTAGATCTGAAGGCTGCCGAGTTCAAGATCTAGCAGCCCCACTGATAAGAGAAAGTCTTGTGCTATTTTACTTCATACTAGAAAAGGAGCAGGACAAACTAACCCATGTGGGAGAAAAAGTATGAGGAGAGGTCTTACTTTATGCAAACCCAGCTTCCTGGGGCTTATCCAGATCCTAGAAAGAATGCTTCATTCCTGCATGAATAAATAGTGCTCCTGGTATTACCAACCAACCAGAGCTCCCAGAGTCTAAACCACCAGCCTGGAAGCACATAGGGAGGGAAGCCCATGGCCCCAGCTGTATATGTAGGGGAGGATGGCCTTGTTGGGCATAGGTGGTAGAGGAGGTCCTTGGTCCCATGAAGGCTGGATGTCCCAGCGTGGGGAAATTAGAGAGCACAGAGGTGGCAGTGGGTAGATGGATGGGGGGCACATCCTCATAGAAGCAGGAAGAGGGGGAATGGGATAGGGGTTTCTGGATGGGGGGAAATGGGGGAAGGGGATAACATCTGAAATGTAAATAAAATAGCCAATAAAAATTAATAAATTCACTGAGCCCTCTTACCTACCCTATTCAAATGACTTTGAATAGGGATGTGTACCATGTCCTTCAAACAAATCTCCACCCATGCCCTTTCACCCGAGGTGCCTTCTCCTCATCCCTCACTTACAGATGCAGAAGCCAGCAGCAGCTTTTGTAGAACATCTACCCTATGCATGGCTTCCTATCTCCTATTATTAATTGGGTGACTGAATGTTTCTCTCTCTCAGTTCTAGACTGGCTTTACCACACCTAGAATTTATGATAAGATCTCCTAAGATGTGAGGAACCAAACACCCTTCCACCTTCAAGCAAGGACGGTAGATGAGTCTTTAAACCTTTCTCTAATACTTAGACTTCCCTCAGAAATGATGCTGAGTGTGAGCAGTATTCCTCCTGGAATTTGTTGATTGATATCACCCACTTCTTTGTTCAAGTAAAGGTTTCTTTGCATGTGTCTCTGGCTACCTCAACAACAGTCCAAAGAACCCAAGTGCTAGGCAGAAGATTGGCAAATGTACAGCTATGGAAAGAGCACGTAGGAGATAGTATACTTACACCTGTTCTTTCTGAAACTTGCATGGGGTAAGTTTTAACTGTCTGAAAACCAGTCATCAACAGTAGCTGACAGGTCAAGCTAATGCTGAAACTAATGTGTCTTGCCTGACCTTCTTGCTTCTCAAAATGAACAAAGCTCTCCCTTCACTCACTTGGTTGGGGAGCCTCTCAGTGCTATACTGATGTAAAAGAAACTCAAACAAATAAAATAAAATTGATGTTAAAAAGTAGTGGTTCTCAACCTTCCTAATTTTGTGACCCTTTAATACGGTTCCTCATGTTGTGGTGACTCCCAGCCATAAAATTATTTTTGGTGCTGCTACCTTATAACTGTAATTTTGCTAGCTATGAATTATAATGAAAATATTTTTTAGAGAGATGGGTTTGACAAAGGGGACAGAACCCACAGGTTGAGAACCACTATAATAAAGAATTTGCTTAGGAGATATTAGGTCACACAAGTGGAATTTAGCTTAAGGAGCACTGCCTCCAAACACCCCAAAGTATGTTAACCAGTCCTGTGAGAGATAAGCCGAATTTAGGGCGCTTGAATTTACACGTTTATTCATCTACTATTAGGCTCCATTCCCATAACAAAGAAGATTGCCCTGACTCATAATCAGCCATTATGCCCATCCTCAATGTCATATCTATAAGGGCAGCTCAAGGAGGGCAGCACTGGGTCACACTCATCATTACATCCTAGTCATTAAGTCCGCTGTAATCTTATCAGGAAAATATAATTCTACCAGATGGACAAGATGACCATAAGAAATAATTTTGGCAGCAGCTTTGCTGTGTAAATCTCCTAACTACCTAAGCAGCCAGACTTACAGTCTCCTGTCTCTGTTTAAATTGTTCAGAGTGTGACCTGGGACCAGGACAAAGGAGATTTAAAGATGACAGTGTTTAGGGAATGCATACACCTAGGTGTATATAAGTTAAAACTTTTTTCTCAACCCTAATTCTTATTTGGACGTTAGCCCCAGCCAGCTAGGCACTTTAGCAAAGAGCTTTTTCTTCATCTCTAAGTGTGCAGAGTTATCTCTCCCTGGGAAGGCAATGCCTATTCACATTCCGACTTCAAAATGAATCAAAGCCATGTTTTGAGTCTAAAGATCCTGTACCCTGAGCTTTCTAAGACAAGTCTCTGTTGTTGGAAATTTTGATTTCTGGCTTCTGTTAGAAAATGAGTATTGTAAGCCGGGTGGTGGTGGCGCATGCCTTTAATCCCAGCACTTGGGAAGCAGAGGCAGGCAGATTTCTGAGTTCGAGGCCAGCCTGGTCTACAGAGTGAGTATCAGGACAGCCAGGACTACACAGAGAAACCCTGTCTCGAAAAAAACAAAAAACAAAACAATACAAAACAAAAAAACCCAAAATGAGTATTGTAAAACAGCTTTAAAAAAAAGGTGGGTGGAGAAATGGCATTTTACAGGAAATGGCCTCTTATAGACTGAAAACCACAAGTCTAATTGTCATTTTTTAAAATAGAGTCTTTATTGAGATTAGAATGGAATATAGAGCTGAAAAGTCATACAAGGAGGGTGACTTCCATTTCTGGGCTGAAAGCAGGGTTCCTATTTTCCCAGGAGAGAGGTGCCATCTCTAGTTACATGTCTCTTGGACTAGCAAGTACCCTGACAAAAAGTAACATAGACAAGGAAGGCTTTATTTGAGTTCACAACTCCAGGTTCCAGTCCATCATGTCAGGGATGTCACAGAGGTGGGGCTTGAGGATGTCATATCACAGCTGCAGTCATGAACTCAGGGAGATGCATGTATCGTACCTACTACTGGCTCGCTGTAGAACTAGCTAGATTTCTCTACTCTTACATAGACCAGGACCCAACATATGAAATGATGTCTCTCAAAGTCAAATTTGGTCTTTCGACTTCAATTAACAATCAAGAGAACCACTCCCAAGACTCGGTTCACAGGCCAACTTGATCCGTGTAATTCCCGGTTGAGATTCTTTTCCCAGGTGGACCTAGGTTGTGTCAGCTGGACAATAAAAACTAACTAGCACAGAAAGTTTCTTACCAAAGGAGGATTTCCTGTGATCATTGATTACAATTGGCGCCTGAAATCTGAAGATCCCGGAACAGGCTAGAGGCACCAGTGGTGGAAAGAGATGTAATTGATATCTTGCAAAGTTTGATGATGGGGTGTTTGAAGTGGAGAGAGGACGAGGGCAAATGTAATTCTAAAACTGTGCTGCCCCCGATCATTCTGAGCAACTCGGGAAAAGGATAAACATGCAGGAGTCAGCTTTTGACAGATGCCTATGCCAGTCTCTAAACAAACAAACCTTTACATCAAACCTCTCATGGTTGATAGTATCTTCTTTACACAGAAAGAAATAAGTTCAAATGTTTGTTCTTTTGAGAAGGTAAAGATGAGCTCGGTTTCTCACAAATAGCAGTTGGAACTGATAGGCTTATGAAAACAAAGGATTTATGTGGATAGGAGAAGTATGGGCTGGGGTCAGCCATGGGGATCATTACAGCGCTTGTACATGAGGAGTAGCTGTAACTACAGTGTCTGATGGGCAGCATGGAGCCAGAAGAGAGGAGAACTAAGACAATGGAAGAAAGCCATAGTGAGCATCTGACTGGAAGTAAGGAAAGAGATAGCAAGAAATAACTGAGGAGTGAAAATGCACCCGAGGATAAAGCTCCCCAGAGGAAATCAAAGATCCTAACTTCTCAAGATTGAATACAGACTTCATTGTGTACGACTGTGAAAATACTTCTTGCTTTCATTTATTTAGCATCCATCCGTTCATTCATTCACCATCCTGAGTCTCTGCTTCCTCTGCAGCTGCTGGCAGAACCATGGCAACGACTCCTGATGCTGTTTTTGAGGCCCTCATGAACGGAGTGACCAGCTGGGATCTTCCCAAAGAACCAATTCCCAGTGAACTCCTCCTTACTGGGGAGGCTGCCTTCCCAGTGATGGTGAATGACAAGGGCCAGGTGCTCATTGCTGCCTCCTTCTATGGCCAAGGCCGCCTGGTGGTCGTATCCCATGAGAGCTACCTGCTGCATGCTGGCTTGGTTCCATTTCTTCTCAACGTGGTGAGCTGGCTCTGCCCCTGCCCAGGGGCTCCCATTGCAGTGCATTCTTCCTTAGCATCATTAGTTAACATCCTAGGTGACTCTGGGATAAATGCATCGGTTCAGCCTGAACCTAGAGAGGCCCTGGGAGTTTATTGCATTGATGCCTACAACGACACCTTGACTGAGAAGCTGATCCAGTTCCTGAAGAATGGAGGAGGCTTGCTAATTGGAGGCCAGGCTTTGAGTTGGGCTGTTCACCATGGCCATGATAAAGTGCTGTCCATTTTTCCTGGAAACCAGGTGACAAGTGTGGCTGGAGTGTATTTCACAGATGTCTGTGGGAATAGAGACTGGTTCAAGGTTTCTAAGGAGATACCCAATCTCACACTCTATGTCCAGTAAGTGATGCTTTCCTCGTGGGAATTTTATTCTTGTTAAGTAACAGCCCAATTACCCTATTTCAAAAGGATATTTCAGCTTAACAGTGAATAAATTGGTTATTACAGAGTGAAATAATTATAGCTACTGATGCAATTATCAAGTATGGTAGTTTTCTTAGTTAATGTTCTATTTCATGAAGAGTCACCATGACCTCAGAAACTCTCATAAAAGAAAAGAAAACATTTAATGGGGAGCTAGTTAACACAGTCAGAGGTTTAATCCATTATTGTCACTATGGATATGGTAGCACACAGGCAGATATGGTACTGGAGAACAAACTGAGAGTTCTACATCTAGACTGATGGGCAGGAGAGGAAAGACTCTAGGCCTGGCTTGAGCTTCTGAAACCTCAAAGCCCACCCCAGTGACACACATTCTCCAACAAGAAGTGCCATTTTCTAATGCCATTCCATACTTGAATCTATGAGGGCCACATTTATACAAACTGTCATAGTAGTTAAGCAACAATATCTTCTGTTCTTTAGTATAGACTGGTCGGTCATTTACTACCTTGAGGTCAGGGTATTTTGTTGTATTTACAATTGAATAGCCTCATCATAAGTAATTACAGAGGAGTGGTTACAACTCGAAAGGTAAGTTATGAAAAAGTCTACAAAATATATAAAATATAAATTGTGGGGTTTTTTAATGTCTGGGAAGATGGTTCAAAAAGAAAAAGTGTTTGCCAAGCAAGTGTGAGGACCACAATTAAATCCCAAGCAACCACATAAATGCTAGGTTGACATGGAGGCCATTCAATAATCCCAGTATGTAGGAGGTAGTGATAAGGGATCCGTGAAGGAAGCTTTCTATTGGGCTACATGAACAGGTAAGCTGTGGGTTCAATTGAGAGATCCAGCCTCAATAGCTAAGATGGAGAGTAACCAAGGAAGACTTCTAAACATCAGCCTCAGTCCACCAAGTCTGTGCATGTGCACTCTTAAATCTGTCTACACACAGATGCAAGTACACACATACTACTAAACAGGCATATATACACATACCCCTCACACAGAGAGATTTTAAAAAAGAATTGCATCTACCTCGCTTACCATTGTATTCAAACATCATGCAGGACCTGGCATTGTAAGTAGGGACTAAACATGAATGAATGAATGAATGAATGAATGAATGAATGAGTCAGTCAACCAAATACAATGTCAACCTATTCCAGGAATAGCAAGGAAAATGTAACATGAATAAACTGTGTAGCTTTACATTCAGAAATCTCCTTCTCCTTGAGCAGAGTAGAACCATCAGGAAAAGGTAATGTCTGAGTGGCTAAGTGTGGTGAGATAGCTAGCACCAGACCTGCAGCATCTTCTTCCGTAATAGACCAGAATTCTTCACAAGGATTAGATAAAAATTTGGGAAATAGTGGGTTTTCCTTATCTGGAAGATTGGAATCAACTGCTCAATGCTTTTGACTCCAAAAAAGATTCCATTAGGAGTAACTACAGTGTTGGGTGGTGATGGCCCAATCCCAGCATTTGAAAGCTGAGGCAGGCAGATCTCTGGGCCCAGCCTGGTCTGCAGAGCAGGTTTTAAAACAGACAGAGATACATAGAGAAACTCTGTATTGAAAAATGAAAACCAAACCAAACAAAAAGGAGTAACTACCACATGATGGAGGACACCAGAGATATAAGTTATTATCAATATTTGTTGTTAAAGTTTTCACATGAGTATCATATCACGTGCAAGTTTTCACACCTAGTCTAAGAAAGCAAATTCTGGATTCAAAAATATTTGTTTATGAGATGTTTATTGAAATTGAAAATTGCCACTTTAAATTGCTATTTTACTCATGACAAAATATAGCTTATACTATTACTAGTGTTGAATATTATGAATTTTTGCTTGATATTATTGTTACTATTCATTTGTGTTTCTGATTACTGAAATATTTATAGCAATTCTCACTTCTTTCTTGAAGTGCTTGCTCTTCATTTTTTTCTACTTTCATCTTTTCCTTTGATTATTAAGTGTTCTTTCTGTATTATAAATACTACTTTTTTGACTTTTTTACATGTTGTAAATATTTCCTTCCACCTTTTGCTCAATATTTTGGTTTTGTCTGTTTGGTTTTTGGTTTTGTAGTCTTTTGTTTTGGTAATTATTCTTATGCACACCTGCTGTGATTAACTTTATCAATTTTCTTTCCTTTCTTCCCTTCCCTTTCTTCCCTTCCCTTTCTTCCCTTCCCTTTCTTCCCTTCCCTTTCTTCCCTTTCCTTTCTTCCCTTTCCTTTCTTCCCTTCCCTTTCTTCCCTTCCCTTTCTTCCCAGTTAACAATGATTTGAAGATGCATCATGGTGAGGTAAAAGTATCACTCTCCTCTGTTCACTCTTGAGGGTTTTGGACCAAAAGAGCTGAGATCCAGAGAGGTCTCTGCTGACCTACCAATACTCTACTCACTTCTTTTGCAGACACTGATGTGAGAACTGTCTCTTTCCAGATGCGAGGATGAGCTCAAGGATGACCAGCAGCAGCTCCTGAAAGGGTTGTCTGAGATGGACATTGAGACAGGGGCAGTCCCCTCCCAGCTGCTTGTGCATGGACAGCGGGCATTTCCCTTGGGAGTAGACAATTCATTCAACTGCTTTCTTGCAGCTGCCCGCTATGGCCGTGGTCGGGTGGTGGTGGGGGGACATGAGAGTTTGATACTTAATCAAACTATGCTGCCATTTGTGCTCAATGCTTTACACTGGCTGATGGGGAATCAGACAGGCAGAATTGGGTTAGCTCCAGAAATGAAAGCACTGAAGTCGATGTTACCAAACAGCAATTTCCAGTGGAGTGAAACAGGACTTCTAACCAATGACTTGAGTGTGTTTTGCTGCCGCTCATTCGCCAATATAGATTCCGAGAAGGTAGAGGAATTTGTTGCAGAAGGTGGAGGCTTGCTAATTGGTGCAGAGGCCTGGTTGTGGGGCCACAGGAACCCAGACTCTAACTGCATGACTCAATACCCAAATAACATCATTCTTAAACGTTTTGGCCTTGGCATCATTAGCCAGGTGGTTCACAGAGGCTCTTTCCCAGTCCCCAACCCGGAGGTGATAAACTATCATATCCGTAGAGCCCTGTCCCAATTTGAGTCCATGATCTACAGCCCGGGGAGTAGCTTACAAGAGAGCTGGCTGGATAAGCTCTCACAAGACTGTTTCTACATGTTTCAAATGACGCATCAGAGGATTTCCATCTACGACTCGGTGAAGAAACATGCCCTAAAAATTATCCAAAGCAAGGGCTTCCCAACTGTGACTGAACAACACCCAATCACAAAGGGCAGCCCTCAGGCTTTTCTGCTATCCCTGGCTTATGAATTGTTCAAATCTGGAGTTGACAGATCTCAGCTGCTTCCCCCTCCGGCCTTACTACCTCCTACGGAATCTCCGATA